>NC_142797.1:63075897-63375897 GCF_049724085.1 Artemia sp. Qi Xiang Cuo | reverse complement strand
ACGAGAATGCTAGATTGAAATGTTTTTACTGGTTCAGCAAATATGCAGGACGACATTCTTGAACCAGATACTCATTTTTCCCCCTTTCAATTTTAGATGTTTTGCAATACAGAAGCAGTTTTTACACAACTTACTTCCTTAAAATATATTTCAAAAACATTGATGTAATGAATAATATAATTTGTAGTGATGCCTTTCTACAATTTTTAACTTTTCGAGAGAGCATATTATATACTTGCTTTAAAAAATCCTCAGTATGATTCGGTTTTTAATTTGTCAGCATATTTTGTTCCTTTCCTCGCCTCAAAACAAAGAAGGTAATGACATTTTTGTAAACATAAGTGCCCAAGACGTAATTGTTCAAAACTTTCTTTCTTTGTTTATAATTGTTTATAAGCTTTAACTTCTTTTACTGTATACTGTTCAGTCTGTTGGGCTGTAAAAGTGGAAAGGTAATGCCCAAAAGAAGCAAGATAGGATAGCCCAGGACTACTTATTTACTAAATTCTACAATAGTATTCGCTCTGCTTTGCAGTGTCTGTACACCATATGTCATTAGATGGCTGGATATGTCATCCAGCCATATGTCATTAGAAGTAGAGAGGAAACATTTGTCCCTTTTCCCGTGCGGTGACGTTACCAGGATAAATTCAGTGATAAAAGTCATTTCGCGGCATAAATGTGCTGATCAAAGTCATTTCGCGGTATAATTGTGGTATGTGGTATAATCAGAAAAAAGTGCGGCATTTCTCTCCAAATTGCGGTATTATACCGCAAAATCCGGTATAAGTGGCAACACAGAAGCCTACAACACAAGTAAGCTAAAAAGAATATTGAACTCAAAACTGAATGAATATGTATGGGCAAAAATATAGGTGGGGTTACCGCCTTTAAAACCCTCTTTCGGGGTGAGTTGAGAGGGAGATATTTAATGATATGGATTGAAAATTTGTGTAATTTTTATTTTTTTTTGTAGGGATGCAGCCATTCTGAACCTATTCTCGTAGAAGCCCTTGGACATATATGTCTCCAGATCAAATTAAGAATTATAGAGTTTTTGAGTTGAACAGTATTCAACTTGAAAATTTCAAACAGGATACATAATTGGCACACTAGTCAGGTGTAATTCTGTTTGAATACACAAGTGTGGTTTTTGATATGGACAGTGTTAATTATAAGATATTTAATCATTATTTAATGAGCGTTAAAATCGCCGTATATTATTTAATTTGCCACCGCACCCTTTGGCACCATTACAGCAACATCAATAATATAGTCACGATAAGGAAAATCAATAAACTTCTGTTTAATATTGTTCTTTATACTGATTAGTACAAAATTCAAATGCTGTGCTGATGTTTGTTTTTAAAGGAATTAATTCCAGATAGAGATCTTATTACAGGTTAAGCTGACCTATGTTGATGAAGAGATGTCTTTTGAATACAAAATTGGCAGACCTCATGTTAGTGATAATTTGGCCAGGAGGCTTTGACGTTTACTTCTTCGAGCATGGTATGCCTTATGCAAGGCCGTAACAAAAGGAGAGTAACAGTTTTCGGGGTCTAAACTCCCCTTCATTTTCAAGAAATATTTCCCCACCTCGTAAATTGGTCATAAGAATTTAGGAACAGGGTATTTCTACTAAAAACAAAAACAACTCATAAATTATTCTTAAAAAAACAGTTCAAAAATCCGGATCCCCTTCCTTGCTAAGACGTAATTCGTTTGGTACTTCTCCCTGAAAAGCTATTTTGGTACAATTTTCTGACGAAATGTAACTGATTTTTCGAATTATTGTCGAGGTTCATTGACTTTTCGTTCATAGGTTATGAAAATGAAATGAATTAGATTTTAATCCTTTTTTTTAATTAAAGACACACTTTTATAAATTCTTTAAAGTGTTATAAAGCAGAAGTTTTTTTCAAGTCTATCATAGCTCAGTGCCCTGTTAAAGAGGAAAGGTAGTTAGTAATTGTTTCATTAACACACAAAGTTTTAGTCTGATTTTTGATAAGACTATCAGAGGCAACGCTATAGTGTTGCCTATAATAAAGAAAATAAGGCTTCAATGTTTTATTATTGTTATTTATTTTTTCCCAGGGGCACTTCATATGGAATGGGTGATCATATAAACTTCGGATGGGGCTCATTCGATTGGAAATTGGGAGTTCTGGTGCCCTTTTTCGGAGTCAGCCCTGGGGCAGGTGTTGTAAGTTATTCCATGAGGGTAAATATGTTTCTTATGGGAGGGATGATCGTAAAAACTTTAGAGAAGGCTCATTTCATAGCAAATTGAAAGTTCTAGTTCAATTTTCAAGAATCAAAAGACATCGGAGGGCAACTAATCCTCCGTCACCCTTTTTCTCCAAACCCATCCGATAAAAAAATTGAGAGCCATTTTGTTAAAATTAGTTCAAACATCAGATAACAAAACTCCGGGGTTGACAAAACCCCCCATAGCCTTAGGATAGGTGTTGTAACCTATTTTCTGGGGGCATATATGTTCTTATAGAAGGGGTGCTGGTATAAACTTCAGAGGGGCTCATTCAATAGAAAATTCAAAGTTTTAGTTCACCTTCTAAGAATCAAGCGAGATTGGAGGGCAACTAGCCCCCCTACGCCCTTTTCTCCCAAACCCATCTGATAAGAATGTTGAGATAGCCATTTTTTAAAAAAATAATTCAAAGATCAGATAATAAAACTCTGAGGTCAACCCCCCCCCCCCGTTCCGTGACTGGCACTTTAAGTTACTGGGGTATATATGACTGTTACGGATGGGGTGATCGTGTAATATTCAGTGGGGAATCATTTTATAGGCAAATGAAAGTTTTAGTTCACTTTTTAAGAGTCCAAATATATCGAAGGGTAACTAGCTCTCCCCCACACCCTTTTTTACTCAAACCTATCCGATAAAAATTTTGAAATAGCCATTTTGTTAAAATTAGCCTAAACATCAGATAAAAAAAACTCCGGGTTTATACAACCCCTTAGAGCCTCGGGGCCAGAGTTGTAAGTTATGCCCTGGGGGCATATTTCGTTCTTATGAAAGGAGTGGTTGTATAAACTTCAGAAGGGGCATATTTGATTGGAAATTGAAAGTTCTATTTCCTTTTTAAGAGTCAAAAGTGATCGGAGAGCTACTAGCCACCGACTTCCCCTCCCGTGGCCTCTTTTTCCCAAATGCATCCGATCAAATTTTATATACAGCAATTTTGTTGAAAATGGACCAAAGATCACATAACAAAACTCAAGGGAAAACACAACTCCCCAGAACCCGGGAGCAAATGTTTCGAGTTATGCGCAGGGAGCATAAAAGGTTTTCATGGAAGGGATGGTCGCATAATCTTTGAACGGGAGTCATTCGATTGGTAAGTAAAAGTTCTAGTTCCCTTTTTAAGAGTCGAAAGTGACAGGAGGGTAAATAGCCCCCTCTTCAACCCTCTTTTCCCAAAATCCATCCTACAGAATCTTTTAGATAGCTATTTTTTTCATCATAGGCAGCGCAATAGCGCTGCCTAAGTAAATGACGATGTGGGCACAATGTATTGTTTATTTCTTGGTCTTAAACCAGGGCACTTCGTATCGAAGAAGTTGTCGTAGAAACTTCGAAAAGTGCTCATTCGATCTAAATTGGAGTGACTAGTGCCCTTTTTATTAGTTGAAAGTGATTGGAGGGCAACTAGCCCCCCCCCCCACGCCTCTTATTCTCCCAAACACATACAATCATAATTTTGAGATATCCATTTTGTTCAGCGTAGTTGATTTTCGCATAGAAAACATGTTTTTGAGGAGGACAATCCCCCAAAACCCTCAGGACAAGGGTTTTAAGTTATGCCCTGGGGACATATAAGAACTATGTCGACATAATGTATTATTTATTATATATTTCCTTTAGACCAGGGTACTTCGTATCGAAGAAGCTGTCGTAGAAACTTCGAAAAGGGCTTCCAACCCCCCAGAGCCCCCAAGGGCAAAGGTTGTAAGTTATGCCCTGGGGGCATATAAGATTTTCATAGATAGAGTTGTCGTAAAAACTCCAAAAGGGGCTCATCCAATTGTAAATTGAGAGGGCTAGGGCCCTTTTCAATAGTTGAAAGTGATTGGACGGCAACTAACCCCCCTTTCACGCCCACCATATCCCCAAACACATCCGATCAAAATTTTCAGATAGCCATTTTGTTCAACGTTGCAGAAAGTTCTGGAAATTAGGTCTTTTATGAGGACACCCTCCCCCCAGCCCTCAGGGCAAGGGTTGTAAGTTATGCCCTGGGGGCATATAATGTTTTTTATTGAAAGCGTTGTTGTAGAAACTACAGAAAGGGCTGATTTGATTGGAAATTGAAAGGGCTAGTGCATTTTTCAATAGTTGAAAGTGATGGGAGAGCGACTAAAGCCCCTCTCACGCCCACCATTTTCCCAGACACATCCAATCAAAAGTTTTAGCTAGCCATTTTGTTTGACGTAGTTGACAGTTCTGGAAATTAGGTCTTAGAGGATGACAACCACCCTCACAGCCCTTAGGGTAAAGATTGTAATTTACGCCCTGGGGCATATAAGGTGTTTATAGAAAGCATTGTCGTAGTAACTCAAAAAGGGCTTATTCAATTGGAAATCGAATGGCCTTGTACCCTTTTTAATAGTCGAAAGTTATTGGAAGGCTTGACATTTTTATAGTAAAGATCGATGTGGGTATAATGTATTATTTTTTTGTTGTTGTTATTGTTTAGACCAGAGCTCTTCGTATCGAAGGAGTTGTCATAAGAACATTTAAAAGGGCTCATTCGACTGAAAATAGAAAGGGCTGATACCCTTTTTAATAGTCGAAAGTGATTGGAGGGAAACTAATCCCCCTCCCATGCCCACCATCCCATTTGCCTTTATGTTTAAAAACTAAATGTTGCCTTAAGATTAAATCAAAATGCACTGTGTTTAATGCTAATTCCCAATAAGGCATCTCAGCATTATCCCAAAAACGACTGAGGGTATTATGTTCAAACTTTCGGGGCTACTTCTGCTCTTAAATTTAAGTAAATCAAAATAGCGTAAATGTATCCAAGCTATCAAAGAAAGTAAATAGAATTTTTTGCGAATGGTATCAAGTTTTCCATTTCAGGTCAACTAGAGGAGGTATGAAACTAAATTAAACGCTACTGTTTATGTCCAGAATTTTAAAATGGTGTATTTTGTTAAAAATTGCTGAAAATTTTTCTCCAGCATACAAATAGTAGGCCAAACTATAAATTCTTAAAAAAACAAAAAGATTTAAAATTGTATTATTTTCTTTTTCCCCAAAAGACTTTGTCAATATAAAACGAACAAAAATTAATTAAAAGATCTTTTTCACAAAATAAGTTTTTCAAAGAAAAGTAAAGAACTCTATAAAACAAAATGAGCAAAAATAAAAATCAAATAATCTACCAAGCGTGAAACTACCACAAATCAGCATCGAGGAATAAATGAAACCCAAAACGAACAAAAACTACAATAAATAACCGAGTCAAACTCAAAACGAGCAGAAATTAGCATAAGTTGGGCTCAAACCCCCTATGCCTTCCCAAGGCCAGAACATAATTTGCACTTTACTGAAAAAAAAATACAAATGAATTTGCATTGTCAGTTTAATATACATATACTGATGTTTATTAATCAAAATGTTAATATTATTTGATTTATTAAAGTTATAAAAGTAAAAAATTTATATTTTTTCAGTAAAGTGCAAATTATGTTCTGGCCATGGGAAGGCATAGGGGTTTTGAGCCCTACTTATGTTAATTTCTGCTGGTTGTGAGTTTGACTCGATTATTGATTGTAATTTCTGTTCGTTTTGTGTTTCATTTATTCATCGATGCTGATTTGTGGTAGTTTCACGCTTGGTAGATTATTTGATTATATTTTTGCTCATTTTTTGTTTAATGGAGTTCTTTACTTTTCTTTGAAAAACTTATTTTTGAAAAACTTTGAAATACTTTTCTTTGAAAAACTTATTATTAATTCAAAAAAATTTTTTTTTGAATTAATAATAGATCAAAGATCATGTAACAAAAACTCTGGACTTGAAGCAGCCCCCCCCCCAAAAAAAAAGCTATTAGAGATAACTTATTCCAAAAATTATGGGAGCTAATACCTTCCTGATACCTAATACCTCCATCCCTCCCCCCCCCCGCACCCGAAAAATAATATTAACGATATTTTATTACAAAAATCATGGGAGCTGACTCCCTGGCCCTCCCTTCATGGTTCGGTACCCTAACCCCCCCCCCCCCAAAAAAAAAAATCCCCCTCCATCCACCCTTTAGCATCAAACCCAACCCCCTAATATCCTCTCAGAAGCAGCACATGTGTATATATACGGTTGTGGGTCCCACAGGTCCGTATATAGTTAACATAGTTAACATTTATACAAGATTGTTCGATTCATTGTCCCATATTTCTTAGTGTCATATAGCAAAGTCTGTCTTCAAATAATGAACGCAGTAAGGCAACAATATTATTTTTGAAATTAACTATGATTTTTCATTGTAACGCGGAAATAGGACAAAACCTTTCTAGAGTTCGACTTTATCATATTTTTTGCTATTACTAAGTTTTAGACATTAGAAAACTAAAGTTCATTCCCAAAAAACTTATTTTCTGTTTTTCCCCAAAAAACTCAGTTCCCAAAAACTCATTTTCCAAAATCCAGCTCATTAAATTGGAAATCGAAAGTTTTCGTTCCATTTTAAGAGTCAATAGGGATCAGAGGGCAACCAGCCCCCTTTACGCCTTTTCCCTCAAATGGACCCGATCAAAATTTTGAGATACCTATTATGTTCAAAACAGTAAAACGGCAAAAAACTATGCGTCCGTAGTTGACATCCCCTCAGCCCCTCGGACAAGTCTCATGAGCTCTGCTAGTTACCTATTACTATTATGTTAGATTTTTGTGGAAGAGGTGGTTATATAAGCCTTGAAGAAGACTCATTTGATTGGAAATTAGTAGAATGACCCCTATTGATCCCACGACTCACCCCTGCTGCCACCTATAACTTTTTTACATAATTTATGCATGTTTTTATGGTTCGTTGTCAGTGAGAATGAAAAAACAGGATTTTTCTCACTTTTATGGATGTTTCTTGGACGGTTATGTGTGTTGGTCAATTTATTTGATGTTTTTCATGGATGTTAACATCAATTTACGTCTGTTTTATGGTTTTGTCAGTGAGAATGAAAAAACAGGAATTTTCTCACTTTGATGTATTTTCAAAGTCAATTTATTTGTTGTTGTTGTTTTGGCCAAGTGCACGCTCGGGGCGAATGTTAAGATCCAGGAATAGGAAACAGGATCACATGTTTTCCTTCTCAGCCAATCAGAGACTCGGATACATCTCCTTTCTAGACCAATCAGAGACTCGCTTACATATGATTTTCCCCATTACATAACAATTCGCCCTTGAGATTTCGTATATAACGGACATGCATTGTGATTAAATTATCAGAAAGTGTTGTGACACAGTAGAAACATGAATGAATATTATGGGTGAGCTTGACGCAATGGCAGCCACAATTAGTAATGTAAGTTCTGTTTTAGTACATTTTCATTTTTTATTTTCAAAATAAAATTACTTTCCTTGGTCACCCTCCAGTATATTTAGTTAAGTCCCCCCCCCCCAGAATACAAACTCCACCATGCTATCTTTATACTCCCTAGAAAACATAAAATATGTTCTTTTTACCACATAACCCCCCTCAAAACCCTCCACTGTTTTTACAAGTATAATTCTTCCAATAGAAATAAATTTATTCTGTCTGTAAGCCTATCAAAAAGTGACATTCAAATTCCGTCTATCCCTTAGCTATTAATATACCGTTTCCATTTAAGCCGCCGCCGCTTACTTGACTTAAAAACATTTCCGCAATGATTTAAACAGGTGATAATTAGCTGACACCCCACAATTGCACTTCCTGCTTGCTAATCCTTACATTAGCTGGTTTTAGGCAATCTAGGTTTTCATTGCTTTTTACGTAATTCTGTGTTTGTCTGAAAATAGCGGAGAACTAATTTTGTCTGCAAAATTAGCGATATATATTTAGGACATTGGAATTCTATATTCTATGTAAGAGTGAAACGGGATTATTTCCAAAAATAATTACTAACAATATATTTAGGACATTGGTGAAAGCGGGGGGGGGAGGGGAACATACCTAAAGTTTATCGCCATTATTGTAAAATGAAAACAAGGTGTTTCTTTGCATGAAAAGTAAGGGGCTGGGATGTCTATGAATAAGCTTTTTTAATTAATTAAAATAGCATTTGATGTCTGAGTTTAGTATATTTTTACTTTTTGCTTTACTGAAAATGCTGGGGAGGGGGTTTCTGAGTGATAAATGCTTTTCTAGACAAAATTATGGCTATGTGGATGGGGGTACTAATTTTCCTTCTGTAAAAAAGGGGGAAATTATTTTCCATACTAACTTTTTTCTCTTCTTTTTTAAGGCAAATTGTGAAGAATGCCCGCCGCCTCCCAGTAAGAGAGCAAGGGGTAATAATGCGCCCCCTGCAAAGGCGACAGTTGTCCAATATGGTCGTTGGCCGAAGCCACCTAAACAAGTGTTGCCTGCCCAAGCCGCAGCCCTATCTGTGCAGGATTGTGACATCGCTTGCCCATCCGCTCTCCGTGGACCTTTAATAGCTGCCCCACCAACGCTAGGTCAGGAGGTTGCCCTCCAGCATGCTTCGCCTGGGCCTTCGGGCATTCAAATACAGCAAGAATTTGCAAATGTGAGCATTTTTTCTTACCTATCTAATAGGTAAGATAGGTATAGGTAAAAACAAAACTATTTTTCAACCTAATATAAACTTGTCTCAGAGACATTAAAATATTAACCCCCCCCCCGCCCCAACCATTGTTTTAAATTTCTCTGCTCCCCCCTCCCTGAGAGATATCTAAATATAATTTTTTTTGCTTTGTTAAATCGCTCTTTTTTTCATATTTTCTCTGTTCCCCCCACTCTAGATCATAAACTGTTGCTATCTCTCATAATAATATTTTTAACTAATTTCTAGTCAATTACTGTTAGAGAATCTTTTTATCTCAAAATGCCGTTTTTCGCAATTGAATGTTATAGTTTTAAGGATTCGGCCTTCCAACTATCGTTACATTTCATCGAACATTAAAAGTGTGTCGCAGAGATATTAAAGGACATTATTCCCCCTTTTTTTAGATCAGATCGATTATCGTACACATTCAGCAGTCTGCTGAATTTTCGTAGTGAAGTCAAAAACGTCTAGCTATATTCTGACGGCAAAATTTCTCATAGAAAACTGCATTTACGTTATAAACTATATGTTTATTTAAACAAAATTTTCTATAAGAAATTGCTCAAAAGTAAAGACAGCGCGGTTTTTTTTCAAAGCTGATTAGTTTCTACCTTTTTCTTCAATATTTTCGCTTTTCGCTTTTTTTCAACACTGTAAAATTATGTCATAGATTTTAAAATATGTTTTCCCTCCCCACTCAATTTGAAGGCCGTGAGAATATAGCATAGCATAGGCAGTGTTCTAATTTGCGTAATATTTTTGACAGCTTTCAACGTTACAACTTGCCAAGATTTTAGGGGAGTTAACGGTCCCCATTTAATTGTATTTTCCTGCTGAACAGTCTTGGAACAGAACATACGCGGCTTACAATAATTAAGCTAATGAGTCCTAGACAACCTGTAGGGAATTAGAGAGAGAGAAACGACTTATGGTCTAACAATATTTTTTTTTGGACATTATGTAAACGGCCAGCGACCGCGGCGGGAAGGGCCGGTGGTCCCGGGAAGGGCCAGTGGGCCCAGGAAGTGCTGCGGGAAGCGCCGCGGGCCATGGAAGCGCTGCGGGAAGCGCTGCGATGGCCCGCTGGGCCGGCTCGGAGGGGGGAGGGCATTAAATAGTGGAAATTGATGAGGGGTGGAGTTGTTTGAACAAAATCAAATTGCCAAATCTATGTAAAGCGTTTTAGATTGTAAATATCATATGTTAAGTTGGAAATTGGAACTTTCAGAATATCGATAGTTGTGGGGAACAGTGAATTAAGCAAATGCTACTATGTGCATACTGCTACTACTACTACTACTACTACTAAGCCCGTTTTAAATAATACGTAAATAATAATCCAAATTTTAAACAGTAGGGGTGATTTGAACACTTTGAAAATAAGCTATTTTTCATTTATAGGAAAATGGGCCATTGGTACCATATTCCTTGTCGCCGTCCTCATCAGTTGGAGAAGGAGAGGAAGAACTCGCGTCTACGGAACTTCATGTCATTCAGGACAATTCACATATCAAAGAATGGGATGGTATTGTTAATTCCGATGAAACACCTTTTAATATTAATATTTTTCGAAGTAATTATTTCAATGTAGAACCAAGCACAGTTGAGCAAGGTAATGTTCCTAGTTCAGAGGGGGACTTGCCATTGCTAAGTCCAAATACCATGCCTATTTTAGACGATTTTACCCGGGATTTAACAGGGAATCCTCCTTTAGCCCCCAATGATTACATTTCCCCACTTCAAACAACTGAAGTGGATTCCCATACCCCAAATATTGAACAATGTGGGGGGAGTGTTGATGAGATACAAGCGGGGGAGGTGGGTAATGTCCAATTCACGACTTTTCCAGACTTTCAATTATCTAATACAATTTTAAATGCAATAGTTCTTTGCACTGCGACTTTTGGGGACCCATTTAATTCACTTATGGGGGGAAATTTTGTGTTTGACCCCATAGAAATTGTGCATGACTATGTATATAAAATTCGTGCACTGCTGGAGAACCAAATTCATTTATTGGGTGGGGGGAGGGATTCAATTAAGGTTTCTATTGTTTTAAAGGTGTTCTATTTAAATGAGGGGAAAAGTGAAGTTTATTACCATTATATACACTCCGAGATGCGTTTGATCTATCCGAATTTAGAAAATTTTGAGGGTATTTTTTGCGAGTCGGTAGGTCAAATTATTGCGCATCTTGAGAACTTTAACGAAAATTGGAGCAGCTATGTAGCTCTATATTTTTAAAATTTAATTGTTAATATTTTTAACTTTAATAAATTTTTTTTTTTAAGAGGGGGGCAGGGGGGTATGATAGGGAGACAGTTTTAAAATATAATCCAGATTCAGTAGGATGTCGCGGTGTCCAGAAGATCTGTTTTGAAACAGGTCATAAATGTTTCAAGTACGCTTTCCTCATATCAGCATTCGAGCCTCTAGCAGATGACGCTACCAAGACGAATTTAGATCACTGGGCTGTACATGGGAAGGACGGGTCCAATTTCCCCATTGTAGATTTCTCTTGTTTAGAGGGGAAATACCCAGTAACGCTCGGATCCATTGATATTTTTGAAAGGGCTAATATCCATTTAAATATCGGCGTTACTGTGGTTCGGTATGAAACTAAATTTAAAGATGGGTTTCGTTCTAAAAATAAGGGGGTGGTTATTACTGTAAGGGGTCCATCAATTGATTTAGTCAAACACTGGGTTTGGTTGTTGTATACACCACCATCTAGTGACTTTGCCAATTCAATTGGCCATTTTAATCCAATCACAGACATCAGTAGAGTTCTGGAGGAGGGTAAGAAACAGAGTTCCCGTTTCTACTGTCCGACATGCCTGTCTCAATTTTGGACTGATATAAAACTACGGGATCATATGAAGCATTGTAGACGGCATGGCTACCAGACAGTGGAAACGGTTTAAGGGGATAGGGCCATTTTACGATTCAAATATTTCAAAACACCCTCCTCCAGTGCAACAAAATATCTTTGGATTGTGAAGCTAAGCTGGTGGAGGTGAACGATCCTCGGTTTCCAAACCGAATCAAAGAACATCAAGCTATTGCAGTGTCCTATGCCGATGCGCAAAGAGACAGTTCTAACACTATGCGGTTGTTATAAATAGTAGAAACATTGGATGAGGGGGAGTGCATGGTCAAGGCACTGACTAAACTAATTGGCAGAGCTAATGGCGCTATTTCTCGTTTGAGAAATACCCATTATCCTATGGTGCTGTCTGCAGAGGATCTTCTCAAGATTAAAAATCAAAAAATATGTTGGGTTTGTAAGGGGAAGTTTGTAGAGGGGGATAAGGGGTCTAAAAGGAAAAGAGGGGGGCGGGAGAAAGTCAGAGACCACAATCACTTGTGGCAGGAAATATCCTCTGGGGGTAGTAATTTTAGAGGGGTAGCGCATCAATCGTCTAACTTAAATATTAGCCAGCAGTTTTTTATCCCTGTTCTTATGCACAACTCAAATTACGACTTAAAATTTATTTTACCGGCACTGGCACATATGCACAGGGAGGGAGGGGGAGTAGATAGTCCATGGGTAAATAATTCATTTACCTATAACATTATTCCCAAATCGGCCGAGAAGTTGTTGCTTCCCGAGCTGAAATGGCAGGCAGTGGATAATGGGCAAACGTGTTGGAATAAAATCAGGTTTTTAGATTCTTTTAGTTTTTTTTCC
Source organism: Artemia sp. Qi Xiang Cuo (assembly GCF_049724085.1). Classification (NCBI taxonomy): domain Eukaryota; kingdom Metazoa; phylum Arthropoda; class Branchiopoda; order Anostraca; family Artemiidae; genus Artemia; species Artemia sp. Qi Xiang Cuo. The sequence goes on along the minus strand of NC_142797.1, from coordinate 63,363,409 downwards.
CAAGGCTTTGAGTCAATTGGTTCAAGTGCAGAAAAGCGACAATTTTGATAGCTTTCCCTTGCTTAAACAGCACTTTCCAGACAGGGAAATGTATGACCTGTTGACCTGCAAAGGTGTATACGCATACGACTATTACTGTTCTGGCGCTCGCTTAAGCGAGGTGAAACTACCTCCAATTGAAGCTTTTTACAATTCACTGACCAGTAGTGAATGCACAGCCGAGGAATATGAGTTTGCCAAGAAGGTGTGGGCTAAGGGGAATTGTAAAAATGGGTGGGATTATTGTAGATTGTACTTGGCCAGTGACGTTTTAACTCTGTTAGATATAGTCTGTAAGAACACAGACCAAATCTTTTCAGAGTTTGGGTTAGATATAGGCTACTATTTTTCCACACCCCATTTGGTGATGGATTTGATTTTAAAAATTAGTAGGGAGGAAATAGGCCTAATAACAGATGTAGATCAGCACCTTTTTGTAGAGCGTTCAATGAGGGGAGGGCATTTTTTTCATGGGGACCGCGTCTTGTCAACCGATCCGAGCGGACAAAACAGTAGCGGTGCAAAGTCAAATGCAGTTTTCTTGGATATGAACTCATTGTACCCCTCGGCGATGTATAACTACTCTTTGCCGTACGGGAACTATCATTGGCTTGAGAATCCTTGTGAACTCCCCGAAATTACCAACGTCGAGGACAATGGGCCCCAAGGATGGTTCTTTGAAATTGACGGGCACATTCCTCTGGCGCTTCACGATTCAGTCAGAGATTTTGTTTTTCCCTGTGTCAATCGACCCATGAGCAAGGACCCACTGGGCCCCTACAATCGATCATTGGTTGAGGATGTGAGGGTGCACTGGCCTCCCTCTAAGAAAAAACTGATTGCTGATTTGGACCCTAAGGAGAATATCGTTGTTCACCATGTGCTTTTGCACTGGATGGTGAACAATGGTTTCAAGAAAAGCAAAATACATAGGGTCCTGCAGTTCAATCAGAAAGTATATTTGAAAACGTTTATCGACACTTTTGTCGATAAACGCTCTAGGGCAAACTCCAAGGTAGAGAAGGAAATGAACAAACTCATCTCAATTCAGCGTTTGGCAAAATGTGTGAAAGCGTACGTAACAGATCTCGCTGCAACATTGTGACTGACCCTCTAGAATGTGCACGAATTATTTCCGATCCTAATTTTACATCGTTCACGAGCATAGAGGCTGGCATGGTTCTTCTACACAGGCGAAAGCGAAATGTGGTACTGAACAAGAATATAGCAGGAGGTAGTTCAGTACTAGAAATTTCCAAAAAGCTCATGTTGTCGTTTTTTTACAATGTTTGCAAGGTGCAATGGCCACGGGAGGGGGAGGTTCAAGTTTACTATGGGGATACAGATTCTCTGCTGTTAAAGCTAAACGGGACCGAGGATTTATTGGTAGATCTAGAAAAGGGGGAACACATCAGCTCGCGGATGGATTTCACCAACTGGAATCCATCCCTCTATCCCGAGTTGGTGAAACGTCAAGCCCCCAACCAACTATTAATGTTAAAATCAGAGACGGGGAGTGATTTGATATCCAGGGGGGTGTTCCCGGGTCCTAAAGTTTATTGCGTTGAAACACATAATGGGGATGAAAAGAAGGCGTGTAAAGGGGTGCCTACACATTTTGTAAAGAGCAATTTCAACATGAGCGTGTACAGAGACTGTGTAGAAAGTAGCCTAGTGCCGAGAGCACAAGTGCTTGCAATTCGCTCTCTACAGTATAGAAATTATACTGTAAGAGTGGAAAAAAATGCAATATCGTGTATATCTGACAAAGTCTATGTGCTCGAAAATGGTGTGAGTGTCCTGCCTCGTGGCCACTACCGTATTTCAGACCGAGTTGAATGCATAGACTATCGCAATCAACTTGGTCTGGATAAATTAACCTAACCAGACTAACCAACTAACCAACTAAGCTAACCATCCAACCCGTTCATAAATTAAATGCTCCAACCCGTTCATAAATGAACTAACCACCTTAACCACCTTAACCCAACCTACCCAACCTAACCTGTAGCAGCAGTGACGACAACTATTGTGTACAGTTTTTTTTCCACCGCGGCTCCGGGGGGGGGGGGGGCCCTCCCCGCGGTCGGCTCCCGGGGGTGGGGGGTCCCCCCCGCGGCCGGCCTTCGGCCCCGCGGCCCCGGGGGGGGGACCCCACTTTTAAATGTTCAACTGTGCTATCTAAATTTTTAAGTGTTTTTCTGTTGTTTTCTAGTGTTGTTGTTGTTGTTGTACAGAAAAGTGTTGTTGTTGTTGTACAGAAAAGTGTGTTACTCTGTGCTAATGTACATAAAGTGTTCTTTTTGGACAAAAAGTGTTTTTAAGACAATAAGTGTTGTTCTTGCTGTTGATGGACTAAAAGTGTTTTTTTTATGTTGTACATAAAGTGTCATTTTTATCGTTGTCAGGTTCATGTTGAACAAATTGAGTTTTCATGTTGCCGAAATAAATGACCATGAAATATTGTTGTCAGGTTCTTGTTGAACATAAAGTATTATTTTATCGTTGGTCATTTTGAACAAATAGAGTTTTTATATTGCAAATAAATTACCATGAAATATTTTTTTTTTGTTGTTGCTCTTGTTAACGTAGATAGATCTATGGGAAAATTATTGCTACTACTACTTATTCACTGAACACGTATGATTTACAGTTAGTTATGTTCCGACTTTTGTCAGCAGCAGCAGTAGCATGTATCAATGTAAAACACCCTTCAGATCGTTTCTGTGTGGTCCCTCAATGTCGGGCAAAACAACACTCTTAACTAAAATAATTCAAAATTGCGATAAAATGTTCTTCAAAAAGCCGAAAAAAATCCACTATGGCTATAGCATATGGCTGGAATCTTACAATCAAATAAAAGCAATTGCCACAACCAAACTAATACAATTCATACGGGTACTTGATATTTTCGATAGTATTGAACTGAACTCGTGGATGATTATCGATGATTTGGCCGAATCCATTGAAAAGTTCTCACAGGAAATGCTACAACTATTCAACGGTCACTCCCATCATGAACACATATCAGAGCAAATGTATGCGAACCCTTGCTTTGAATTGCACCATCTATGTTATCTATTAAGTTATTCGTGATTCTAGCTCGCTAATTACTCTCAATAAACAGATATACCCCGGTGCCACTAAATTTCTGTTGTCAGCGTACACTCAGGCGACTAATAAGCCCTATGGTTACATTTTGCTGGATCTTAATCAGAGCACGCCTGAGGATCTACGCGAAGTCACCTACATTTTTGGCATTGAAATTAAAATATACCTCCCGTTGATGAGTAGCAAATACTCTTAGATGACGTTTTTATTCAAAAAATAATCGACGAACAATAACGTTTTTAATACGTTTTAAGTACTTCAAAACCTTTTCTCCGAAAAGTCATACTTAAACATGGTGTCGACAATGATTTCATTAATCTAATGTCTGAACTTTGTAATAATTTAACTTAGGGCAATGTTCAACTGCCAGAAGGTTTTAGACAACAGACAAAGCAACATCGTTCCACTGTACGTGCCTTGGCTTGTAAAAACAAGGGAAAAAATTTAAAAAGAAAACGTCTCCTTCAAGCGGGTGGTAGCTTTTTCACACTTTTATTACCAATGACTTCAGGACTTGTAAACAGTTTTCTCTAGAGAGAGAGAATGGCAAAACCTCATAAATTGACACCATTTGAACTTGTCCTCTCGCCCATCAAACATTTTGAAGACAATCTAAGCAAATTCATTAATGATGAGAATATTGCCGATGACAAAAAAACTGCTTTTACTCCAAGTTGCATTGTGACGTTTGGACAAGCATAAACCCTATCGTGAGAGACCCGCCGCTGTCGCTGATCCCTCCAAACAGGAAACATCACCTCAATATTCTGCACAATTAACGGAGAAGGAATTGAATTCAATTGTATTGACAATTGGAAACCTATTGCCAGTCACCTGTCGTGAAGAGAGTAAAGGAGTATTATCATATCTCATGTTGGAAACTGGTGATGAACATCAAGTTCAAGTCGACAGCATAGGGAAACGAATTATAATTCAGGGAAAAAGTTATACTTTCGTTGATTTAATTACCGATATGTTGACAAAACATAAAAGAATATCATTCTTTAACAATAATCACTACACCTTCCTAAGTGTATCAAACTTTCCCAAAAGTCTTACTGCCAAGGAAAAAATTATAAAGAGAATAAAAGAGTATAGTTCTCCAACAACACCAGCACCAACACCATTTAAAAAAGAAGAAGATTCAATATATGAAAATACTAGCAGCAGCAATGATTTTACAACACCTACTGCTGCTAGTCAAAAGTGAACACGAATTAATTCACCCTCCAGTGTGAAAAAGGGGAGTGGACATTACGCAACATGTTCGCGTTCAAAATGGATGAAGTTCTGAAAGGTGTCTATGAAAATATTTGTGAAGCGGGAAGTTTAAGTTCTCTAAAAATCCTTTCTAAAGTTGTCTCTGATAGAACATTGAAAAAGGCAAAACAGTATCTAGAGAATGAACCGAGTTATACAATACACCGGAATAAGAGGCTTCATGGCAAACAATATCGACAAACTAAAGCCTTTTTCCCTCTGCATATAATGCAAACGTGTCTTTTAACTTTAGACGCAATTCCACGTCGTCACAATGCACCCTGCAAATATATTCTGGTGGCAATCAGTGTCTTTAGTCGCTATGCCTATGTCATTCCAATACGATCAAAGATAGGTGTTGAAGTTGCTCAGGCCATTGAAAGTATTCTTGAACAGGATTCATATAGAAAAATTCAATCGGATCGTGGTAGTGAATTTGTTAATCCCCATGTGCAAAAGGTTCTATTGAAATATCATACAACACTTTATCATAGTCACAGCCCGATAAAGGCTGCATTGGCTGAACGATTAATAAGAACGATTCGTCTATTAATTTCAAGATATTGTACCCTGAAAAATACACCGGCTTTCATTCATGATTTAGATAAAATCATGCGAATATATAACCATCGACCCCATCGATCTCTGTCAAACTCAAGCCCTCGGGATGTTCACTGCAATGAAAATACATTTGATGCTTTTCTAAAGAAATATTCCAATGGTGAAAAAGAAAAAAAAATGTGAAGAAGAAATTCAATGTCGGTGATACTGTTCGAATTAATAGAACCACCAATATTTTTGAAAAGGGGAATTATTTATGGAGCACCGAACATTTTAAAGTGTCCAAAATCCTGGACACCGAACCCACGACATATCGACTGCGAGACATTAAAGATGATGAGATTCTCGGTGGTTCTTATGAATATGAACTGCGAAAGTTAGAAACACTAGTGAAATTTATCAAGAGTCGTACTCATTGGGGCAATAGACAGTTGTTTGTTCGGTGGCTAGGATACAACTCAGATTTTGATTCTAGGGTCAGTGCTGAAGATATTGACAATGCCCAATGATTTCTATGTGACTTTCATGTCCAATGTTTCTGATCCTCTCTATAATGACTTGAATGGAACAAGTGATTTTTGGACGAAACTCTCCCCCACCATCAAATTCGACGACGGAAAGTATGAAGTGGCTCTTGTCGACTGTATTCTCAAAAGACCTATGACATCCTGAGAAAAGATCGTAAATATGAAATAAAAATTAGACCCTATGATTGGCCACCACCACCCTCAAGTGATCAAGAAAAAATTCAAAAAATCAATTGGATGGATTATCCATATATTGAATTACCCTACGAGGAACTCACCTGTATGAATGATTTATGTCATTCTATTAATAAAAGAATTTCCGCTCGTAAAAAAAGAGCTTTTCATTGCAACTATTCAAAGGAGAAGGGCAAGATCTACATTAGTTCACCTATTGCCAGCGAAAACGTTATTCTCAATGATAATCTAAAGGATGTGCTTGGCTTTAAGCTCAATATAATCAATGGTAAAAGTGCCGGAAACACTAATTTCGTTTTTGCTGACTACCCACCTGCCTTCTCCACGGACACTTGTATATTTCTCTACGCTTCATTTGTGGAAACATCTCGGGTTGGTAATTCAAATGTTTTCCTCCTACGAGTTCTTGAACGAAAAACCAATCAAGAGCATATTCACCACTACAATATAAAGCATCTTCAGTATGTTCCCGTAAACACTTTCTATTTGGAACTCTGTCAATTGACACTAAGAACTGAATTAGGTGATCCCTTTGCAATTTCAAAGGGTTTGGCTGTGATTACATGCCATTTTCGTCCCATCATACAACAACAAGATGTCTAATAAAAAAGTGGTATTCACTTGTCCTGATATTGACTGCTGTGTTAATACTCTTGGCCCAAGACAACAGGGCAATGGAATGGACTATTACAAAGGTCGCTCGTCAATGTCTGGCTACGGTCTTGGCACTTGGTTTGCTAAGCTGTTTCGCTCTTCACTACCACTGGCTAGAAAATATCTTGTACCGGCTGTGACCGATTTTGCATCTTCTACACTATATGATTTGGGCTCTGGCAAGGATTTAAAAAAAGTGCTACGGAAAATCTTAGGTCCAGTGCGCGAACCCTTGGCGAGAGATTAAAACAAAATGGTAAAGGTTTAAAAAGGTCGAGAAAGAATGCATCACTCATCAGTCTCTACACAGGTCGTAAACGAAAGACATCACCCCTGTCAAAGAAAAGAAGGAAAAAGCCGACACGTAGTGTAAACAGAAGAAGAAGCTCCAGGAAGAAAATTGTTAGATCAAAACTAGATTTCTTCTCTTAAGATGTCCTACCTACCGCATAAGGATTCTCAACCTTCAATCACCGCCTCATTGAATCTATTCAATGCAGAAAATGTTGATCTGAGTGTCAAGCATGGATACTATGAACAATTTTATCTTCAAGAACCCCTCTCTGATAATATCTACTTTCAAATTTATTCCAATGAAGACTAATTTATGGACATGTCTTCAACATTTATAGATTTACAAATGAAAGTCCGGAAATATCCGATAATACAATGCCAGTTCAGGCCGATGGAATATCCTATGAAAATTGTATATTACATAATCTATTTCGTCAAATTAGTGTCTACATCAATGGCACACTGGTGAGCACAAGCAACAATCTCTCAAATTATACAAGCTATATGAAATTTATGCTGATGAAACACAATTCGTACTATGAATTTAAAGGCGCATAATATTTATATTAATACATTTATAATACTGATAGTAAAGATGCGATTAAAAATTCTACAACTAGATAATTACATCTATTGGGAAAAATATATCATGAAATATTTAATATACCCCAATGGCTGCCGCCCAATGTTAAAGTGGATATAAAACTAACACTTGCACCATCAAATTTCATATTGAGAAAAGAACTTGCTGCCAATGCTGATGTAAGTCTCTCCCTCACCTCGGCAATACTTCATGCACGCAAACAACAAGTCATGAGTTCTGTTGCTTTGGCAGTGGAAAAACTGAGAGCCAATGGAAATAATATTAAACTACTTGTTCCTCATACAATCACCAATCAACGTCATATTGCCATGGGCTCACGCACCTTCACCAATTCATCTTTTATCAATGGTGAAATTCCGTTAAAACTCACTTCGGCAATTGTAAAAAGCGCCAGTGCAATAGGATCGTGGACTGAATGACCACATAAATTCGAAATGTTTGAACTTTCATCTCTTGTGTGCAAAGTAAATGGCATCCCACTCTACAATCTATCTTTTGATAAATCCTATAGAACAATGTATGAGTTGACCATGCAAACCCTAGAATATGATTCGCAACTATTTGAAAATGGTATAACCGAAGATATGTTTGCTAAAACACATGGTATCATTGTACTGGATTTGTCTGGCACGCAGGATATGAGTATAGTACGTACAGGGAGTGTGCGTTTAGAGTGTACATTTGCCGATCCATTGGCTGAGAGTATTGCACTAATCTCACTAAATCAATATGAAAACTATTGGGAAATTACTCCCGATGTTCAGTGTTCTACTAGACTTGGCACCATGAACACCAGTCAAATAATCAATGTATTTAATATGGACCCCTACATGTCCCAGTACAAATCCTATTGTCTACCCTCGGACTTTCTTGGAAAAATTCAAAGTGTCAACAATACCTTGATTATTGTTAATAGCAGTCCATCGACTTTGCTGACGGGTCATTGGGTGTGCATCTTTCAAACAATGAAGACGATTGAATTTTTTGATCCTCTTGGTCTACCCTATACATTTTACACACACCACATAAGCAACTATATTGAGAGCAGTGGGAAGAGTATTATTCAAAATCGGAAGAGGGTGCAGGATCTAACGACTAAAAGCTGTGGTTTCCATGCACTACTATATTTTGTGTTCCGATGTCGCGGCTATACTTACGAGCAGTTTCTCCACATTTATGGTGACAATGCACGTCTGAACGACTTTTTAGTGGAAAATATCCTCTCGGACCTATACAGTATTGATTTCAGTGCCCTAGGAGTAAAGTGTTTAAAAAATGTTTGTGAATTTGTTTATTAATAAAATGCATATATATACAACAATGTCTTTAAATTTTCAATTTAGATTTCTTATTAATCTATGTAGAATCAGCTGTTATAGATCACTACTGCCGGAAAATCCTTCGGAGTGATTGAAAATTGGTCCAGGTTAAATGCAAATTCAGGGTCATAAGTTTCATAGTATAACTTAACTCCTTACTAGACGCTACTATTTGTATAGTCAATAATACTCTTTACACTCATATTTTGAAATGTAAGAGTTTCAATCTGTCTATTTGAAGCAATATCACAAAGATAGCTTTCAAATGGTGAATCACAATCAGTAACTGCCCAATGAAAATCATCTAGTTTATAGTCATAAAAGATTGTGTCGTCACAACGATGACGTAGAAACCAAACTGTCTTGTTACCCCAACAGTTGAATCGTAGACCAGATTCCTCTTCACAGAATAATTTAAATACATGTCGAGATCAGTCTCGTAACGATAAACTAAACTCGCGTTTAGAATTGTTCCCAACTCTAGCAGGGTAAGTATTATAACGCTGACCCCATTTATCATAGTGAAAATTGGAGTGCAGGTGTCCTCTAGGGTGGGAGTTAAAAATCTCTTCAAGACATGAGTTACATCCTTTAATTTGTACTGCATAGCCTCTATGTAATTTACAAGGATTACATAATTTACGATTTTCACTATAGTCATCAATAATTGTACAATTCTCACATTGAGTCCAACTGCCAAGAGTGTACACGCACAATGGACATGTATAGAACATTTTTTTTTGGTTTCCGATGTCAACTCTCACAGCTAAAACGAAACTGATCGTCCTCGCTCGATAAATTCAAGGTGGAGGACTGGAGAGAGGAGTAGCTCTGTGTCGTTACCTCTTTTGAGTTGCAGGGGAGCCATCTACATTGAATCCAATGGCAATGTTTTCAAAAGAATATCCACGATATTATCCTGCTTTGTTCCAATTAATATATCAATAAAATGAGTATAAGCACTTGAGTCACATTTTAAAAGTTTCATACAATAGTCCAATGGGGGAGAATCAGTCCTCATTATATTGTCAAGTGTTCCCTGGCGAGAGAATATCCTGCGTTGAAGAGATAACTCGAGAAAATCATCATCCAAAATCAAATGTTTTTCCATGAACACTAGATTTGATCTAATTCTCTCTTTCTTAAATTTATTCATTTTTCAATCCTTTCACTCTGACTGCTGACTCTAGACTGACCGTGATTCGTTAGCCCTAATCTAACCTAACCAGAAAAGAAAGGGAAAATTTTCGATTTTAAAACAATTTTATTGAATAATTACAACAACAATAATAATACTATGCATGTACAATTAGCGATAGAGTTTATTGTCTTTAATATGTTTCAGTAATGCACTTAAAGCACATTGGTCTATTCACATGTGCTATATCAACTTTAGCAGCGAAACATAATTGATCCTCCATTTTAAATTTGCACAAGGATATTACATATCTTGCATATACTTCATCCCATTCCAGACAAAGTCGTGATCCTCTCGTGATTTCCACCGCAATGTTTGGTGCTCTTGTATTATTACCATCAACTCCACTATCAACTTCTAAGAGGGTAAACATTCCACTCATCAACACACAAATATATCCAAATTAGTAAAGTCAAACTGTTCTTACTCCTTTAAATTCTATTCACAGACTAATAAAAAACTATAGCAAAAATCCTTTCCTTATATTCTCTGCAAACCTCCACCGCTAGTATGCAACCAAGTCTCTGATTGGCTGAGAAGGGGGATGTATCCGAGTCTCTGATTGGCTGAGAAGGAAACACGTGATCCTGTTTTTGAAACATCCATCAAAGTGAGAAAAATCCTGTTTTTCCATTCTCACTGATAAAAACCATGAAACATTCATAAATTGCTGTACTCGTCGCTGTTTTTTTTCATTCTCACTGACAAAAACCATAAAACAGACATAAATGGATGTTGACATCCATGAAAAAAAACAAATAAATTTATCAACACTAATAACCGTCCAAGAAACATCCATAAAAGTGAGAAAATTCCTGTTTTTTTCAAGTGAGAAAAATCCTGTTTTTTCATTCTCACTGAAAAAACCATAAAACAGACGTAAATTGATGTTGACATCCATGAAAAACATCAAATAAATTGACCAACACACATAACCGTCCAAGAAACATCCATAAAAGTGAGAAAAATCCTGTTTTTTCATTCTCACTGACAACGAACCATAAAAACATGCATAAATTATGTAAAAAAGTTGTAGGTGGCAGCAGAGGTGAGTCGTTGGATCAATAGGGGCCATTCTACTGAAATTAAAACTTTAAGCTCATTTTTTAAGAGTCTAAAATGATCGGAGGGTGGCCAGTGTCTCCTCGCGCCGATCTACACCCAAATGCATCCGATCAAAATATTGAGATAGCCCTTCTGTTTAAAATAGTCCAAAAGCCAAATAATAATAACTCAGGGATATACAAACCCCCAACAGCCCCCGGACAAGGACTGTCATTTATGCAAGTTTCCCATCGATAGCATTTAAGGTTTTTTATTAAGAAATAATCAGAAAAAACTTTTTGTACATAATAAGTTTTAAAAAAAAAGTAAAGAACTCCATTAAACCAAAAATGAACAAAAATAGAATCATTAATCTACCAAGCATACAACTACCACAAATCAGTATCAATAAATAAATAAAACCCAAAACAAACAGAAACTAAAATAAGTCAAAATATGTCAGTTTAATTTACATATGCTGATATTTATTCCTTAAAATATTAATTAATTTTTGATTTCTTAACAATATAAAAGTGAAAACATTTAAAAGAATTTTTTTTAGTAAAGTACAAATTATATTCTGGCTTTTAGAAAGCATACGGCTTAAAACCCTACGCAGTTTAATTTCTGCCTGTTTTGAGTTTGACTAATTTTAATTTTTGTTTGTTTTGGGTTTCATTTATTTATTGATACTGATTTGTGGTAGTTGTATGCTTGGTAGATTATTTGATTCTATTTTTGTTCATTTTTGTTTAATGGAGTTCTTTACTTCTTTTTTAAAAAAACATATTTTTTACAATTTTTTTTTTTTATTAATTTTCTTTTCGTTTTATATTGACATAGTCTTTTTTAGGGAGAAAGACTGAGCCTCTTCTGAAGTTAAACAACCATTCCTTCCTTAAATATCCCCTGGGCATAACTTACAACCCTTGCCCCTAATCTCTGGGATTTGTTTTAACCCCAAAAGCCTTGTTATATGATATATAGATTATTTTGAATAGAATGGCTATCTCAAAATTTCTAGTAGACGCATTTTGGGACAACACGACGTGTGTGTAGGGGTGAGGGGGTAGCTGCCCTCTGATCACTTTGACTCTTAAAAAGGGCACTAGAGCGTCTGATTACAAATCCAGTAAGCCCCCTTCGATGTTTATGTGACCACACTTTCTATAAAAACCCTATATGTCCCCAGGGCATAGCTTACAACCGTTGCCTTGAAGGCTTTAGGGGGGGAGGGTGGTTGTAATCTTCAAAGACCTAGTTTCCAAAACTTTCAACTACGTTGAAAAAAATGGTTATCTAAAAATTTTGATTCGATGTGTTTGGGGAAATGGTGGGAGTGAGAGGGGAACGGGGGGGGGGTTAGTTGCCCACCAATCACTTTCACCTATTTGAAAGGGCACTAGTCCTTTCTAAGGGCTGTTTGAAAGAGCACTAGTGAACTTTCTACGTCAATGGACCGGTAACCTGCTTTGACCTACAATTTTGTAGAAAATTGTACCACCTTTATTCAACGCAGTTATACAAAACTCAAGAACAGTTAGTGAACTTTTTAAGTCAATGGACCAGTAACTTGCTTTGACCCTGAAGTGATTATTTTGTTTATTATAAATACAGATTGTTTTTATTTTGATGTTTTAGTAACTCTACTGATGATGATGACCGACTGTGTCATCGAAATATTTAGAGTCTTTGTTTTATATTTTTGTTTCACTGTCTAATAAAAGGACCTATCCCTATTTGGAACTCTTTTTGATTTCGTCATAGAAAAGGCAGTGTGGTCATGCAGAAAAATACTGACGTCGTATATATGGGGATGACAGACTAACTTTAGAATCAGCAACATTTCATTTGCTATTAAAAGAATAAAATGATAAATTTAGCACCTATAAATTCAGCATTATTTCATTATTAATTAGAAGAATGTTCAACGCAGTGTTACAGAATTCAAGAACAGTTAGTGAACTTTCTAAGTCAATATACCGGTAACGTGCCTTAACCTGCAATTTTGAAGAAAATTGTACCACCTTTATTCAACGCAGTATTACAAAACTCAAGAACAGTTAGCAAACTTTTTAAGTCAATGGACCGGTAACTTGCTTTCACCCTGAAATGATAGTTTGTTTAGCATAAATACAGTTTGTTTTAATTTTGATATGTTAGTAACTCTACTGATGATGATGACCGACTATGTCATTGAAATATTTTGAGTCTTTATTTTATATTTTTGTTTCACTGTCTAATAAAAGGACCTATCCCTATTTGAAACTCTTATTGATTTCAACTAAGTTGAACAAAATGTCTATCTCAAAATTTTGATTGGATGTGTTTGGGGAAATGGTGGGCGTGAGTGGGGCGTTAGTTGCCCTCCAATCACTTTTGAACATTAAATAGGGCACTAACTCTTTCAATTTCCAATCGAATGAGCCCTTTTTGAAGCTTCTACGACAACGCTTTCTATAAAACCTTATATGCCCCCAGGGCATAACTTACAACCCTTGCGCTGAGGACTGTAGGGGAAGCATCATCCTAAAAGATGTAATTTCCGGACTTTTCAAACTATGCTGAACAAAATGGCCATCTCAAAATTTTTATTGGATGTGTTTGGGGAAATGGTGGGCGTGGGAGGGGTGTTATTTTTCGTCCAATCACTTTTGACCATTAAAAAGGGCACTATCCCTTCGAAGTTTTGAAGTTTTCGAATTTTCTATGACAACACTATAAAAACCTTATATGCCCCCAGGACATAACTTACAACCCTTGTCCTTAGGGTTGTGGGGGGGGGATATCATCCTCAAAGACATAATATCAAGAATTTGAAACTACGTTAGACAAAATGGCCATCTCAAAATTTTATTGAATGTGTTTGGGGAAATGGTGGGCGTGGGAGGGGTGTTAGTTACCCTCCAATCTTTTTTGACTATTAAAAAGGGTACTAGCCCTTTCAATTTCCAATCAAATGAGCTGTTTTCGAAGTTTCTACAACAACGCTTTCTATAATAACCTTATATGCCCCAAGGGCATAACTTGCAAGCCTAACCCTGAGGGATGTGGCGCGGGGGGGGGGGTGTAGTCTTCAAAGACCTAATTTCTAAAACTTTCAACTACGTTGAAAAAATTGCTATCTCAAATTTTTGATTGGATGTGTTTGGGGAAACGGTGGGCGGGATAGCGGGGTTAGTTTCCCTCCAATCACATCCGACTATTTAAAAAGGCACTAGCCCTTTGAATTTCCAATCTAATGAGCCCTTTCTGAAGCTTCTACGACAATGCTTTCGATAAAAACCTTGTATACCCCGAGGGCATAACTTACGACCTCAGTCCTGAGTGCTCTGGGGAGAGTGTCCTCCTCAAATACCTAATTTCCTGAACTTTCAACTACGTTCAACAAAATGGCTATCTGAAAATTTTGATTTGATGTGTTTGGGGAAATGGTGAGCGTAAGAGAGGGGTTAGTTACCCTTCAATCACTTTCGAGTGTTAAAAAGGGCACTAGCCCTCACAATTTACAATTGAATGAGCCCCTTTTGAAGTTTCTACGACAACACTATCTATAAAAACCTTATAGGCCCCCAGGGCATAACTTACAACCTTTGCCCTGAGGGTTGTCATCTTAAAAGGCCTAATGTCTAGGACTTTTAACTACGTTGAATAAAATGAATATCTCAAATTTTTGATTGGATGTGTCTGGGGAAATGGTGGGCATGAGAGGGGGGTTAGTTGTTCTTCAATTACTTTCAACTATTAAAAAGGGCTCTAGCCCTTTTAATTTCCAATTGAATGAGCCCTTTTTGAAGTTTCTACGACAACTCTTTCTGTAAAAACCTCATATGCCCTCTGGGCATAACTTACAACCCTTGCCCTGAGGGCTGTGGGGGGTTTGTCGTCCTCAAAGACCTAATTTCTAGAACCTTCAACTATGTTGAAAAAATGGCTATCTCAAAATTTTGATTGCATGAGTCTGGGGAAATTGTGGGCGTGAGAGGGGGGAAATTGTGGGCGTGAGAGTTACCCTCCAGTTACTTTCGAATATTAAAAAGGGCACTAGCCATTTCAATTTCCAATCAAATAAGCCCTTTTTGAAGTTCCTACGACAACGCTTTTTATAAGAACATTATATGCCCCCAGGGCATAACTTATAACTCTTGCCCTGAGGGCTGTTGGTGGGGGTTGCCATCCTTAAAGACCTAATTTCCATAACGTTCAACTAAGTTGAACATAATGGCTATAAAAAATTTTGATTTTGGATGTGTTTGGGGAAAAGGTAGGCGTGAGAGGGGGGCTAGTTGTCCTCCAATCACTTTTGACTATTAAAAAAGGCACTAGCCCTTTGAATTTCCCATCAGCGCCCTTTTCAAGTTTGTACGACAAAGCTTTCAATAAATACCTTATATGCCCCAGGGCATAACCTATAACCCTTGCCCTGACGGCTGTGGGGGGGGGGGTCATCCTCAAAGACCTAATTTTCTGAGCTTTCAACTACGTTGAAAAATAGCTATCTTATAATTTGGTTAGATGTGTTTGGGGAAATGGTGGGCTTGAGAAGGGGGTTAGCCGCCCACCAATCACTTTCGACGATTTAAAAAGGCACTAGCCCTTTGAATATCCAATCGAATGAGCCCTTTTTCTAGTTTCTGCGACAAAGCTTTCAATAAAAACCTTATATGCCCCCAGGGTATAAATTACAACCTTGGCCCTGAGGGCTCTGGGTGGAGTGTCATCCTCAAAGACCTAATTTCCAAAACTTTCAACTACGTTGAATAAAATGGCTAGCTGAAAATTTGTATTGGATGTGTTTGGGAAAATAGTGAGTGTAAAAGGGGGGTTAGTTACCCTCCAATCACTTTTGACTATTAAAAAGGGCACTACTACTACTACTACTACTAACAGCTCACCGCAGCACCAAGCGGCCTAAGGCCAACACAGCTCCGCACTATCCTCCTCCACCCCAATCTATTCAAAGCCCCCCTTTTTACACCCGCCCACGAAGTTACCATTTCCTTTAAGTCTTTCTTTATGACGTCCTCCCACCCCAGACGGGGACGACCTGCTTTCCGTTTAGCCCTAGATGGTTGGCCGAAAAGAACAACCTTCGGCAATCTGTCATCCTTCATCCGCACAACGTGCCCTAGCCACCCCAACCTTTCTTTCGTTATAGCCCGAGAAAGCAGTATTAAACCACATTTTCCGTACAGCCGACTGTTTGTAATATAGTCAGTCAACCAGGTACCCAGAACAATCCTTAAGCAATTTCTCTGGAAACATCTAGCAAATCTTCATCCGCTTTTCGGAGGGTCCATGCTTCAGATCCATATTTGACCACTGTCATCACTGTAGCTTCTAATATTCTAATCTTGGTTTGCAGACTTATCTTCCTATTCTTCCAGACTTTTTTAAATGTGAAAAGACACCCTGGGCCTTGGCTTATCTACTTTTAACATCTTCACTGCTCCCACCATCTTTACTGATAATACTACCGAGGTAAGTGATGCTGCCCACCTGATCAATCTTTCATTGCCCACAGTCAACTTTTCATTTTCATTTATTCCTAGTCTTAGTGACTTAGTCTTCTTAACTTTAATTTTCAAACCTATTCTAGCACCCTGAACTCGCAAAACCTCTAAAATTTCATTCATTTTGCTCACACTTTCATCTAGGATGCTTAAATCGTCAGCATAATCCAAGTCCAGGAAAGTTTTTCTTCCCCATTTGGTTCCGTGTTCTACCATTGCCGTTCCTGTGCTCCTTAAAACAAAGTCCATCAAAATAATCCATATAAAGGGGGATAGAACACAACCCTGCTTTACTCTTGATTTAATACAAAACCAGCTGCTAACCCCATTTCCTACCTTAACCGCAGCACTAGCCCTCTCAATTTCCAATTGAATGAGCCCCTTTTGAAGTTTCTACGACAACGCTATCTATAAGAACCTTATATGCCCCCAGGGCATAACTTACAACCTTTGCCCTGACGGCTCTCGGGGTTTGTCATCCTCAAATACATAATTTTCGGAACTTTCAACTAAGTTGAACAAAATGCCTATCTCAAAACTTTGATTGAATATGTTTGGGGAAATGGTGGGTGTGAGAGGGAGTTATTTGCAGTGCTTCCACTTTTCGATCTCAATTTACCCTACTTTTCATCAATTTTCCCTAAAATTTTCTGTATTTAGATCTTATTTCTCCCTAATTTTCTTCCTAGAAAAAAGGGATATTTTGCCTTAAATTTCCATACAATCTGTACAAAAAAAACCTAGCGCAGCGTCAAATTGTTATTTTTTTACTTCAGACAATGATGCATATAACATATTTTATACTATCGTGAACACATAAAAAAGTTTAATGAAGTGTCATATCCAGCACTTTATCGCACGTAGCGTTTGCCTTCGTCTTGAAGCCAGCGACAGCTTTCCGTATGCTGACAGTGGATGAAGTTTTATCTTCGTTTTTCAACCAGTAATTGACTCGAATAAGTGAACTTAGTGTCAAATTCTCGACACTATCTCGGATGTCTGTTTTGATTAATTTCAGGAGACTAAACAAACGCTCAGCTGGTATATTAATAAAAGTTAAAGAGAAGATCCGTGATATTCACTTTCGCAATTCCGCGTATTTGATTTCGCCACTGCAAGTCATCAGACTAAATATCTTCATTCAGTACTGCTAAACTGACAGGTCTTCAACTTGGGCATCTCTCAAATGAAGCTCAGTGACATCAGTCATTGTCTGTACCTCCATTCTACGGCTGTTTTCTGGAGGCAACACTATTCTCATAGAATAGGAAATCTCGGAAATAGTGGCCTTAGAGAGTTGTGCTTCAAATTTCTTGCATTCCTTGGTTCAACGAAAGCCAAAATGTAATAAATTTTGTCTTCAAACTTGAAACGGTCTTGGGGTCTGCTTGATGAGGACTATATAGTGTTTTCGACAAAACAGGTAAAAGTGATCAATATTATCCCTTAACTCTTGAGCATCTACGAGTTCTTGCATTGAATCGGTTGCATCTATTCACATATATGTTTGGTCTAAAGGCAGGTACTCACATGAAAGGTAAGGATCCAGTTCTGTAAACAAACCAACACTGCGAATATAGTCCAATTTCTTGAAGTTAGGCGCAACATCATTTACAAGTTTGCTGGCACTTGCCTTTAGGGAGTGAAGAAGTGGAAGCTCAGATAGAAAAAACTGTATTGAATTCGTTAGAGAGGCCGAGAGAGTAGACCATGAATTAAAGGTATGGCTTAGTCAACTTGCTTTGTAATGTTGACAAGATAAGGTCGTTGGTTGCAGTTGGGTCGTCAAACGTGGTTTCTATGAAATACTGAGTAAGAGCATGGTTTCTATGAAATACTGAGTTAGAGCAACCCGACGATCAATAGGTCTCTTTATGCAGGCCTGAAGGGACAAAAAGTGGATCTGTCCTGGTGCAAGAATTGAGAGTGCCTTGTATTGAAAGAACTTCTGAAATTCAGCATACTTATCTCATATGGAAGCGCTTCCGGAAAAGTGGGCATATTTGTTTCGCGCCAAGTCTTCTAGTGTCTTGGGAAGTGACAAGCATGCATTGGATGAACATAATTGAATAAGATTGCATGAGCATTTCACATTCAAGATATGGGGCATCATGGCTTTCATTAGCGTAGAAGCAGATCTATTGGATCCAAAATGATGTTAGTAGTGTGTGCACAAAATCCAACAATATTTTGCCAGGGAATCGAGTTTTTCTCAATGACTTGTTTGATGCAGTTAGTCAGACCCTCAGCCGACCCCTCACCACACTTAACCATATCCATTATTTCAACATGAAGGTTTAGATCTTTCTCACTAAAAAACACTACAATGATAGCTAGTTTCTTATCATTAGTACAATCAGTGGTCTCATCAATTATCCCGGAGAAAAAAGCAGTTTTGAGCAACTCGACTAACTGGTTGTGTAGTACTAATGGAAAATTATATCGCAAAATATTTGTAGCTTTCTGTTTTGGGACCCCTAGTCTGGGACCCCTAGCAGGGGTCCCAGAGTGACCCCTGCTAGGGCCTGGTCTTTTGGAAATAATTTTCTTATTAGAAGGATCAAGCTGTCTGCAAGACGTAATGGCATATTATGTTCTGCCGAAAATATGCAGATGCGCTGTTCAATTTCTTTGGAATTACTTCCTACAGTCAGAAGTTTTTCAACGCTGCCACGGCCAACCTTTGTCTCAATTTCATTGCTTGCTTTAATATGCTACTTGGTCAGAGCATGCTGGGTCAACTCTCATTTCTTTCAATATTCATTCTAGCATCAAACCTGACCCCCTAATATCCTCCCATTTGCAGTGCCAATGTGAGGATTTGTTTTACAATTTGTTTTTTTCTGTTGCAAAGTCTTAGACAATAGAAAACTGAAGGTCATAAAGGCCATTTGGTTCAAAATAGTTCAAAGGTCAAATAACTATGCTTCCAGGGTTGACGCCCCCCCCATCCTTGGGAACATGGCTCTGAGCTACGCAATTTCCAAGTTGTTACGCTGATACTTTATTTACTTTGATACTTGGATTTAGTGATTTACGTGGCAACTTTTATTTACAGTGCAATGACTGTATGTTATGCAAGTTGTTTATTGTTACTTCGATAACTTGTTTACTTTGATGCTTTCTTTACTTTTATACTTTGGTACTTTGATATTGTTACTTTGATCGAAGTATCACAGTTCTGATACGTTGATGAAAGTTTGATGTTGAAAGTAAATTTGATTAGAGGTAAGGAATGTTTGAAAAACTTTAAACTTTTTGAAGTCAAAATTAATTTTTTGCAAAAAAAATTAAGTCACATTAAACTTAACATCACCAGATGCAAATACCTGTTAAAATTCAAACTCAAAACAACCATAAATTACTATTAAAGAATAAATAAAACCAAAAACGAACAGAAATTAGAAAAATCATAGGAAAAAAACATATAACAGGTACTAATAGTAAAATGTAAAAAAAAATTTTTTAAAATGAGTAAAGCAACGATTAAACATTCACATAAAACTTAAAACAAGAAAAAATATTTAGCTTATGGAGCATCCTAAATGAAATACGAAACGAACAGAAATTAAATAAACAATCATAGCAAACAAACATACAATAGGTACTAATATAAATGTGTAATAAATCTTAATACGAGTGAAGCTTAAATGTAATATGCAATCAAGCTTGAAAAGAACAAAAACCACAACAAACAAGAGTTTGGATATGGTCTCCTTCTCTCGCTGTAAAAGTCTATAGCCTACCGCGTCATTGGCGCTTTACTGAAAACGAATTACATTACAAATGTTTTCATGTGTACTTAAAATTCAAAGTAAACAGCTAAAAATTACAGTAAAATTAAATTTTGAACTGATGAGGTTTCAGCAATTAATATCAATGTGTATCAAATATTCAGTTTAATTTTATTATTTCTCTCCAAAAATGTTCAAGACAAATATAGTTTCACTACAAACAAGAATTTAAATACTGCACCCTTCCTGAACTGTAAGAATCTAAATCCCACTGTGTCACTGGCTATCTACTGAAAGCGAATTACCATTCGGAAAACCTAATATTTTCAAAAAAATTAAAATACATAATGGATAACTTATGAAGTAATCATGAATTTTCTGTGATTACATATCAGCTTTAACACCAAGGTTGTTCGATAAATGTTGGCCAATAAAAATGATGATAGTTTCAATAAATCAATTTTCTTATAAATATAGCAAAACTGTGTTCTAATCGTTTTGACAAATGACGGTTTATCAACCCCCCCCCCCCCCATATTTCGAACAATTTTCCTAAGACATAAATGATTGCGTTTGTTTCCAATTAACCAATTTAAAGAATTAGATTTTATTTTTGGTGTCTTTGGTACTTTAACATTACATCACAGGCCAGTTGCACATCTGTGCTACATATATTTTATTTGTGGTACTGGGCGTTTTTATATTTCCAGTTCCACCAAAAGGACTGTTTGTTATTAAAGTTGGCAACCGGAATTCTTTGAAAATTTTGAATTATCACTTCAATGTGGGTTATCTGTTTTAAAGGAGTTTCATGAACCAGACTGTACTTACTGGAAATTCACGTGTTGAGGTAAATGGCAAGACATGAAAGAGTCACTACTATGAACACCAAACTTTGGGACTAAAGAGGACATTTATTCACAGCAGAGGTTTTAGGCCTTATAATCTGGGGAGGGGGGTAAGATAGGCCTATACCTCAGGAATATGAAATAGCGTAAAAGGAATTTGATTTCAGAAAAATTGGGGAGGGGGCAGCTTCCCGCCTGCCCATGCCTAGAACTGCGACTATTTCTTCAGTCTATACAGTTTAGCTGTTCTGTGCTAGGCCTAGGCTATAAACTATGCTGTGTTAGAACCCTGAGAAGAATCAGTTTCTATGGATTTTTCTTAATCTCTTTCCCTAAATATTTAGTAATTTGACTACAGATAACATGGTTTAGTTAATTTAGGGGTGAATATTTTGCTGTTCATATTGTTGGCTTATGAATAAAGTGAACATAGCCTGCTACTCAATGCCTTTTTTATGCTCTTTCCAAATATAATAATCATTTTTGCCACAAATGAACTTTACCCCACCCCTGTATATACTAATACAGGATATATATTTGCACATTAGGGTGAGGGGGAGGGGAATGGGTAAGTTTAATTTTACCTCTCATTTGCATCAGAAATAAGCTTTACCCCTCCCGCTAATGTGCAAATGTATACCGTGAATTGGTATATATAGGGGGTGGGAGTAAAGTTCATTTAGGCTAGAGCAAAATTTATTATTATATTTGGAAAGATCATAAAAAGGCATTAAGGGGTAGGCTATGTTCAGTTTATTTGTAAGTCAATGATATGAACAGCAAAATATTTACCAAATTAGGCTACAGATAGATTAGGAATTCAGATAATATATTTAGTTAATTATGGCTACCAGATAAATTAGGCTAGCCTATATCTTAACAGACTTCAAACTCTGCTAATATAAGTTAGGCTACAGTCAAATTGATGGTAGCCTAAATATTCAGTGGTCAAGTCTCCTTGAGCAAGCACTATAAAACCTTGGTATTACTTTACCCCCACCCCCCTCCCCTATATCATGGAAAAGCAACTATGATATTCATCAGTATTTTAAAGACCAGAAAGGGAGTGTGTAGGTTAAAATAATGGTGAAAAACTTAGAGTTTATTAGGAAGGGAATGAAGGGTAGTTGAACTGTCAGCTACACTGGTGCTCTTTCTTTGGGGTAGGATTCTAGTCAAACTTCAAACTTGATAAGTTTTGTTTAATTTATAAATTCTACTCCAAAGAGGAGCACCTTAACTCTACCTTCAACTGATTTTTTTTTTAATTTCATTGTGAGTTAAACCAACCCTAAGGTAGCTGATGACCATTTTCATAAAACCAGGGCAGTTCAAAATAATCTACATATAATACCATGTTTAAGTAAATCAAATAATATATAACAAACTAAATTAAATCAGAATACAGAAATACATTATTCATATTAAATTTTCTTGTCTTAAGGCCTAGCAAATATTTTGGCATTAGTCCAGCCAACATATTTCACAATATAGTCTTCATGAATTTCCTTGTCCTAAGATTGGAGGTCACTTCAGATCTGATGCAATGGGCACCATAAAGAGTAAGGCTAATTACCTGCAGAGACCTAAAACCTCCTTAGTCCATCTGGATATAGTTGATTTGGAAGTGGCTTTTCAGGCCATACAATGAGTGAGCAAAACAGCATTGTGTCTATTTGTAAATAACATTATTGTTATGTACTTGGTCAAATGGGTAACCAGGCACAGTGGCAATTCTTGAAAAGGCCAAAACATAAACATTGATTTTCATTTTGTGTCATGTTACTAAATGATAAGGTGGTTAATAGCTTAAATTAATGGTTTTAAACATTTCAGGATGTTGATTGAAATAGATCAAATACACATTCTACATCCAAAATACTGAACAAAAAACGAGCAAAAATGGGGTTTTTATAGGCCAAATGAAAATACTGAAAAAACAAAGCAAATATTTCGAGAGGACAAACGCCTCTCTTCTTCAGCGCAAAACAAAACAATGTATCCAAGGAAAGTGCCAAAGAGAAAAAAACAACAACAAAAAACAAATGCAGAAAGTCAATGTGAAAAGAACCAAAGAAAAAACCAAAAACTTAAAAGATGAATAAAATTCAATAAAAGCCAAAAATTAAAAGAATTAAAACCAAATACCTAAAAACCATAAAAGCGAGTTATTCGCCAATATCCGCGATTTGCACAAAATAAAAAAAAATATGAACTGCCATCGACGGATACTAGCAAACAACTGACAGAGAGAAGGAACCAATTCATTCACTCAAAAAACAAAACGAACCAGCAATTAAATAAGTTGGAGAACTATGTCATTTGATTTCGGATTTTAATTAATGCATTTCTTGCAGACACCCTTTGAGACCTAAGGGGTTGTTCACGTGTTTAAATGGGGTTTTTATAGGCCAAATGAAAATACTGAAAAAAACAAAGCGAATATTTCGAGAGGACAAATGCCTCTCTTCTTCAGCGCAAAACGAAATGATACATCGTTAGATGTATCCTTGGATACATCGTTACGTTTTGCGCTGAAGAAGAGAGGCGTTTGTCCTCTCGAAATATTTGCTTTGTTTTTTCAGTATTTTCATTTGGCCTATAAAAACCCTATTTTTGCTCATTTTTCTTTCTTTATGTGATGTCAGGCCAATGTGGTTTAAGAAATTATCTTCAAAATACTGAAACTTGGGAATACTATGCTTTCATTAAGTACACCTCTTGTAACCCTTCTTATTATTTCATGTTCACCTACATGAAGGTTTGGTAGTAGAGCCATTAATGCACTTCATGCTGTATCAATATCACTGGATCCCATGCTTTAATAGAAAGGATTAATTAAAGAAGGTGAATATCTCTGGTAAAGTTGTCTCCATGGGATAAATTCCTCTTCATTCATATTTGTGGGAAGGGAATATCTTTGATAGTGAAGTCCCTGCCATATATTATACAAGATGCTAGCTTTGATGTCTTGATTAATTGGTGGAGAGGGCCTGGTCTCCAAGTAAAAAATGAAATAAACAGTTTGTTTGATAGTAATATAGGACATCTTCCTGTAAGCTTGAGTAATAATAGGTACCAAACTGGTGTTTCTTCTGAAGGGTTTCAAGAAGCAAACTAAAAGGAAGAAACATAAAAGAAACGGGTGTCACAATTCTTTGCTAATTCATCTAAAACATAACATTCTTGACCTGGTTTCCAAAATACAAATTGTTTAGCTTTAAAATTTAATATGGTTGCAAATAAATCAATGACTAGTGATTGTCCTACCAAAAAATTTAATTATCAAAAATTGCAGGATCAAGTGTCCATTCCTTTTCATTGTCAAATTTGATTGACAATTTATCAACAGCATTGACAAAATCCAGGCACATGTTCTACCAAAAAGAAAAAAAAGCAAAGAAGAGAAAAATGAGGACAATAACAGCCAGTAAAAAATAGAAGAAATACTATGCAAATATTTTGGTTAAGACCACTGCTCAACAATCCTTAGTGCAGAATAAAAAAAAAAAAATACAGATAAAAGTCCAAAAGACAATATAAAAAGGAAACCTCAAAACAAACACTGAAACTAAAATAGGACCCTTTCTAAGCAATGATGAAAGGGTAACTGAATGAAAATACAATACTGAATGACGTTTCACAATATCATTTTTGTGTAAAGCTTACTGCATTTTGGAATTAATAAATTAATAAAAAATATTCCTACAGGCTAATTGCTTACTAGGTAAGGTATTATCAGAAATTCTATTTGGTTTTGAAATATAATTTTGTGGGTGGATATAAAAATGATTGGAATTAATAAGTTCATTACAAATGGGGCTTAGAAAAGTTTCTCTGGTGTCTCTTTTGAGGGTGACCTTTTGGTGAATGTACTTTTTATTTCAAATGTCTCCCTGAAAACTTGCATGAGACCTTTAACAGGGTCAATAATGGAGGTATTATCAAACAAAAGGAAATGATTTGGGCTGTAATAGACAAAAAGCATTCTTAAAGGCTAATTGCTTACCAGGTAAGGTATTATCAGAGATTCTATTAGGTTAGAAAATATGATTTTGTGGATGGATATAAAAATGATTGAAATTAATAAGTTCATGATAAATGGGGCTTAGAAAAGTTTCTCCAGTATCTCTATTGAGGGTAACCTTTTGGTGAATCTGCTTTTTTATTTCAACTGTTCCCGTGAAAACTTGCATGAGACTTTAACTTGGGCAAAAATGGAGGTATTATCAAACAAAAGAAAATTATATGATCTGTCATAGACAAAACACATTATTAAAGGCCAATTGCTTACCTGGTAAGGTATTATCAGAGATTCTATAAGGTTGTGGTAAAATTTTGTGGATGGATATAAAAATAACTGGAATTAATAAGTTTATTATAAATGGGGCTTAGAAAAGTTTCTTCAGTGTCTCTATTGAGGGTGACCTTTTGGGGAATGTGCTTTTTTATTTCAACTGTCCCCCTGAAAACTTGCACAAGACCTTTATCAGCAGCAATAATGATCCAACAAAAGGGACTGATGTGGGCTGTCATAGATGTGTTGAGCGAAGTTGGAATCAAAAGTCTCAGGCGTTTGACATAGCCCCATTGCTTTGCTGATTGAGGACCTCTATTCCAATAACCTTTCCCCTAATTGCTATTGGGTTCTCCCAAGATAGAAACAGCCACAAGAACAGGGAATTCTATAAATACCACTACCTGAAATGGGGCTGGTTTTATCTTTGCTGCTGTTTCTCTCTTCTTTGCAATTTGTACCACCTTTATTCAATGCAGTATTACAAAACTCAAGAACAGTTAGCAAACTTTTTAAGTCAATGAACCAGTAACTTGCTTTCACCCTGAAATGATTATTTTGTTTAGCATAAATACAGTTTGTTTTAGTTTTGATATGTTAGTAACTCCACTGATGATGATGACCAACTATGTTATTGAAATATTTTGAGTCTTTGTTTTATATTTTTGTTTCACTGTCTAATAAAAGGACCTATCCCTATTTGGAACTCTTATTGATTTCAACAAAGTTGAACCAAATGTCTATCTCAAAATTCATCTCTGCATTTTTAAAAGTTATGCCCTGGGGGCCTATAAGGTTTTTATAGATAGCATTGTCATAAAAACTTCAAAAGGGGCTCATTCAATTGTATATTGAGAGGGCTAGTGCCCTTTTTAATAGTCAAAAGTGATTGAAGGGTAACTAACCCCTCTCTTATGCTCATCATTTCCCCAAACACATCAAATCAGAATTTTCAGATAGCCATTTTGTTCAACTTAGGAGCAACATGGCTCAATAGTAACAGAAACTCTAAAAAACAGAATTTAATATAAGGTTTATTAAGTTTAGTGTTACCCATCAGAAGCTATACTACTATTACTACTAACAACTCACCTCAGCACCAAGCCGCCTGAGGCCAACACAGCTACGCATGCTTCTCCTCCATCCCAATCTATTTAAAGCCTCTTTTTTTACACCCTCCCATGAAGTTCCCATTTCCTTTAAATCTTTTTTTATCATGTCCCCCCACCCCAGACAAGGACAACCTGCTTTCCGTTTAGCCCTAGACGGTTGGCTGAAAAGAACAATCTTTGGCAATCTGTCATCCTTCATCTGCACAACGTGCCCTAGCCACCTCAACCTTTCTTTCATTACAGCCCTAGAGAGCGGTACTGAACCACATTTTTCGTACAGCCTATTGTTTGAAATATGTTCAGTCAGCCAGGTACCCAGAACAATCCCTAAGCGATTTCTCTGGAAAACATCTAGCAAATCTTCATCTGCTTTTCAAAGCGCCAAAGCTTCAGAGCCATATTTGATCACTGTCATCACTGTAGCTTCTAATATTGTAATCAGTTCTAGTGTCCTTTAAGTGACCAAAAAGATTGGAGGTTACCTAGCCCCCCTCCCACTCCCTTTTTCACCAAGGTCATCCAATCAAATTTTAGATAGCCATTTTGCTCAGCATAGTTTAAAGGTTCAGTAACTATGCCTTTGGAGATAAGATGACTCCCCACAGCCCCTGGGAAAAGTTCTGCAAGTCACAAAACTTGTCCATTATGTATGTATAGTATTTTGGAGAGAGAGGTTAAATTTTCTGTTGGGGGGATTTTCCATGGGGAGGGAGGGTTTTTTAGGGGGGATAAACTTTCTAGGGGAAATTTTACATTGTGGGAATTTGCCAGAGTTCCTATTTGAGATTCTTTTTATTTGTCTTACTTTCTCTTTGTTGACTCAACTTCACATGTGGAATTTCCATGAAAACTTTTCCATGGAAGAGGGGATTTCTGGCATGATTTTAAAAACAATCAGAAATAAAAAAAAATTCAAATGAAAGTGGGCCAAGAAAAATTTTTGAGTACTAAATTGCCCACAAGAAATTTTTCAGGGGAATTGTCAGCTAGAATGAAATTGTCTGGGGGAAATATTCTTGGTGGGTGGGTGGGGGGTTGGGGAAATTTTTCATGAAGGGGGAGCCAGATTCCCTGGCACTATTTAAAAACAATCAGAAATTAAATTTAAAAAAAACAAGGTTTTTCAACTGAAAGCAAGGAGCAACATCAAAACTTAAAAGGAACAGAAATTATTACACATATGAGGGTGGTTGTCCTCTCCTCAATACCTCACTCTTTACGCTAATGTTTGACTTTTTTGAGGTTGTCCAAAATCTTTAAGAACGCCTTCTGAAACACAAGGGCCGTTTAATTAGAGCAATAAGAAGCTTTTTTGAAAAATACTAAAAAATTTAGCATAAAGGTATTGAAGAGGGGGCAAACCCCCTCCTATATGTAATAATTTCTGTTCATTTTAAGTTTTGATGTTGCTCCTTATTTTCAGTTACAAAAGACTTCTTTTTTATTTAATTTTCTTAAATAGCCAAAGGAAAACTGGCCTTTGCAAGGTTTAGTGGGTGGTAGTCCTACTTTTGTTTTTAGTAATTTCTCTTTGTTTTAAGTTTGACTTGGCTGTTCATTTTATTTTCTGTTTGTTTTAGAATCTTTTCGTCATCTATAACAATATTTACTATCTCTGCATTTGATGTTATGCCCTGGGCATCCTATTTTATTTTATTTCATAAGCATTAACCAAACTAGCACTATATAAAAGAGTGCGTTTACATAAAAGTACCAAAGTTCCTTCTAGGGGCTCAAAATGGAATTTGTAATAGTGGCAATTAATATATTTTGAAAGAGTATTGAAAGTCCTGTTGAGTAGTATGTTCATCTTTTACCTAGAAGATTAATAGAAACATCCCAAAATTTGCCAAAAAATTGTTTTAAGCTTTATAACTTTGAAAGTCTCATTCAGAAAGTTTCATTCTCCTAACTTAACTATCTTTCGAAATATTTCAATGCCCTCACCTAGAATTTTACTTAAAGACGTTAATCTAGGTAAATGGGTAGTTTTATGCTATAAGGGACAAATCAGATAGAAGACAAAGAGGTATATTTTTTGACTCTCTATTTAGTGCTCTTTCCCAATATAGTTATCACTGTTGCCACGATTGTAACACCCAGCCTTTGGAAATTGGCAAAAATGAACCAAATTTGATGAGAAATAAGACGAGAAATTATGCAAACCCATGATCAGCAAACTTCAGTATGTAGCCTAGGGCTTTATCCAGGTACCTTAGGAGGGAGAGGAGCTGGTACACAATTGCAATTGTAGCAATCCTTATATTAAAAAAAAAAAGTTTAATGCAGAGTAAATTGGTAATCTTTTTTCTATCTGAGTTCTGTGTTACAACATATACATATTATGCCACCCCATTCCACAGAACATTCTGTGGAATGTTCTGTGGAAAACCAATAAATTTAACTCCAGTATCTCCAGGAAGATAGTGGGAAGTGGGGAACAAAATGTATTTTTCAAAATCAGGGGGAGGGGGGGGGGTCAATTTTTTTTCACATTGGAAGTACAAGGAAAGGTATTTTCAGTGAAAAAACACCAACAATTTTTTCTCCGAATCTAATGGAGGGCAGTTACCCCCCTGCTCTCCTCTCCCAAATTGACCCACCTGAGGGTGAACCACCATGTAGACCTCTTGTGGGAAGTAACTTTGATGGTGAAGCTTTCAGCTAGTATTGTACTAATTTCTGTTGAAGCTGATACATTGATGGGCAATATTTGTGGTATATCTGACCATATAATTGTTCAGCGCGTGTAAGTCTAGAGAAAACCCATTTATAGCGCAACCGTCTATTTGGTGACTGATTTGGAAATAACTGTTATATTTGTTATATATTAAATAGTCAGCTGTTATATTTTGCCTATAAAATTTGAAATTTGATACCGTGTGTGCAGTCAACAATTTTTCTTGGCTTGATATTGCTTTATTAATGATCTTCTCGTGTTCCTTTAAATTCTATTTTTAAGTTCAAATGCCTTCATTCTATTTTAGAATATAAATATTCAAGTCTTCAGTTGTAAAATACTCTGATTTGCTTATACAGCAGTAATGGCTAACCTCAGCTTTTGTATTTATCTCCACTTTTTTTAATGTGCCCAGCTTTAAATGGGTACCTGGAGAAATCTGGGGAAGGTAAACAGGAAGGGTATGCGAAAGCACAGGATGGTTGGCCCCCAACCCTCCATTGCATTTCCTGGCTGAAGGGCCATCAAACGGAGATTAGCACCGCCATTAGAGGTTGCAAAGTCCAGTACCTTTTCTTTACCTTTACCTTTTTTTAATGAATAGTCTGAGTCCTGATTTTTGGTTTCTGATTAAAGAATTAGATTTAGGGGGTGATCTTTTCTCTTTTATAAATGAGTATTACCTAAGTTATAGTTTTGGTAAGCCAACCGTGTTTGGTTCCATGGCTGGGGGTCACGTTGAAACTTTCAGGGACATTTTCATGGAGGGGGGGGGGAGGCTTTGAGTTTTTATGGAGGGAGAGAAGAGCAGACAAATTCAAGTGAATATCATTAAAATGTTTCCAATCCTCAAGTTTTTATGTGATCCTTGCAAAAAAAAAAACGCATTACTATTTTGCTTTTTTTTGCATTTGGTGTTTTACAGTTTTTGTCTTTTCTGTTCCTGTCGCCTGGCAGGTTGTTAGTATTAATGGCAATGTTAGTACATGATAATTTATGTTCCATTGTTTTAAAAAGTTTTGGTTGTAATAGAGCCGAGGAAATTTAATCAGGGTGCATGTATAGTGAACAAATGAGGTTGTAGGCAATCTAAATGTTCAACTTTAGCATACTGTACAATTAGTATAAAATGGAAAACCGGTGCAATTCGGAGGTCTGTATAGTTTTTGATAAATTCGACTAATTAATTTCATGTTGCATTATGTAAAAACATTATTAGTTGATACTAATTGTTGTTTTAACAAAATAATTGATTTAAGTGAATGTAATAGTGTTGGCTTAGTAAGATCAACGTGTCTCCCACGTATTACTTCCAGGAGCCCATAGACGACAAATTTGACCACCACCCCAACTAGATTTTGAAAAGCAAATTATGTCCCACTCCCAATTTTTGTAAATTGGCACCACTGATGCCAGCTTCACATACTAGCTTCAAAAACAAGACAAAAAAAACCCAACAATTTTAGAATATAGAACTTATTGAAATATTTACTGCCTAGATTCACAGTAGGGACAGTATTCCAGTCATCACTAAACCCCCATAATAAAGAATTATTTTATTTACAGACAGTGTCGAGCCAAAAGAGGAAACTTTCCCAACATCTATGTAATTCACTGTTCCCCATTAATAAAAGACAAAAACGTACAGACGAACTTTGTATTGATCTTTCTGACAAAAGTCTTGGGTCAGAGTCTATTGAAACTCAAAGTGAGAGTGTCTTTATCAGGGCAGAAAAAGCGTCATCCAAGTTCACTGCTGAGTTTAGAGCATCAGATTGCACCAGTGATTCAAATTGCACCAGATTGCATCATTTTACACCAGATTTCACTTGTGAAAAAGCAGCAGCTGAAGAATTAGACAAGCCAAACAGAACACCTGAGGATATTGAATTTGAAAAAACTGTTTTTAACGCATATAATTACTTCCAGTACTGGCGAGATCCAATACCAGATATTGACATTTCAGCCATACCCGAGCCTATGATAATTGACTAAAAATGGTGCAAAGACAAAGAAGTTATGAAGAGATGAAAAAAGTCTTTATTGAGTGTCAAGATTCATCTGCGTCGCATGGCAAACTTTTGAAGGAGATGATGCAGATATATAGAAAGGTTGCATTTTACATTTTTATATAGGCTAGATTTATTCATTGACTTTTCTTAGGTGGTTTCCCATAGTTGTCAACAGGGCTGTGAAGTCGGTTATAACTTATAATCAACTTCGACTCTGGACATTTTCAATATACCGACTTCATTCAGCAAAAATTTACTAAACCTCCGACTCCACATCCCCGTTTTAAATCTTCATTTAACTGGATTTTATAAGTTATAACCAACTCCAACTTCAAACATTTTCAATATACCGGCTCCAACTCCGAGGCCAGAAATGGCCCCGGAGTCTCTAAGATCGTTTTTCATACAGGAAAAAATTACTAAAATCCCAGCTCTGACTCCATGACTCCAGCTCCACAGCCCTGGTTGTCAAGGCAAACAAATCAAAGAGATTCATATTCCTTTTTCTGGAGTTTCCGGAATAACGCTTGTAGATTGAGCTAACCTGTACTCCAAGGAATATTGAGCAAGAATGCCCACTTTAATTTAGGTTCAGACACATTGAAAAATAATAAGATTGCTCGGATTTAAGGACTTTAAATAATAAATAAATACTAAATTTTCGCTTGTTTAGAAAGTAAAATCAGATTGTATTTGATCAAAAACCTTTTTTGTGTGATTGTGTTTAAAGTTGTAGTTTTAAAACTTAAAGTTTTAAAAACGTTTAGGTTTGTCACAGAATATCCACAACAATAAAGAAGTTCTAGACTAGCTATTATGTGAAGTACCTAAGCACAGTTTAGTGCATATCCTTACCAAACTTTGGTACAACGCTTATCCCTGTTAAACTCTTATCATACCCCCGTGGCCACATTAACCACACTGTTGGAAACACTACAGTAAGCCTGCATATGTGTCGGAAATTCAATTTTTTATCAAATTAACACTGCATGAGGTAAAAGAAAAAATTCCTGTTTTAATAATTTTTTATCCAATTATTTCTCATTCTTCACAGGAGCCAATTGAAGATTTTACCCAACATTTTACCAAATTATTAGTTCATGTCCTTGTCATTGGGGATAAGCAGCCTGGCGTAGAAAGAACATTGGATTATTGTGTCAAATTTGCCACTTGCATTGAACCAGGAGAACCTGATGATACCAGTGAAGAAATAGAATATACAAACGTGTTTTTTATTGGACTATTGGAGTTCCTTATTAAGGTGAGCTCTGAATCGTCATTGAAATATTGGGTAAAAATATTCATTTCTTTGAATGTATTAGAACATTAACAAAGAATTTCTTGTTAGTAAAGCCTTGGTGCTTTTTTTCCAAAATAGACTATAATATTAAAAAATGTACAAAACCCTTTTCTAACACATATTTTTAAGTTTTTATTCTTTTCTTTGGTTTATCCTGTGGCATTAGGTCCATACGGAAGTATCCTGGATGTAACTCCTTTCCTTGTTTCGTCTTCCTTTTATTTTCTAGAAAATAAATTTGTTACCTTCATATTTTTTTCCCATAATTTTCCTTCGTTTCCTTTCACTACTCTATCTTTATTCATATTAAATGCTACTATTCATATAAAATCTCAATAAATTACCTCTACGTTCCATGGCCACCATATTCTACTATTTTTTCCCTTTTAACCATTTGCCCTAGCCTTTCAATTTGACAATTTCCTATAACTTAAATTTATTTAACGAGGTTTCAATCGGTTAACTTATTTTACAAAAAAAAATTCCCTTTTATTTCTTATTGCCCACTACAGGAAGGAACTGCTCTCGTCTCAAATATACTAAAGCATTTTTGTCACTTCATATAAAAACACTTCTCTAATCATTTTATATATATATATATATATATATATATATATATATATATATATATATATATATACATATATATATATATATATATATATATATATATATATATATATATATATATATATATATATATATATATATATATATATATATATATATATATATATATATATATATATATATATATATATATATATATATATATATATATATATATATATATATATATATATATATATATATATATATATATATATATATATATATATATATATATATAAATAACCACATATACACACCTACACCTACAATTTTTTCCCTTTTCTTTAGATACATGGTGCTTAAAGGGTCTGCTGTTTAAGTAGGATAAAGAATTCTAAATATCATAAAGTTTTTGCTAAAAGCAATTTATTCTGTTCAAGAAAACTGTAAGCTGAAAGAATTCATGCTAGAGAGACTGCTTTCGGTTAATCTATGTAGCAAAACATAAGAATCAAAATATTTAAGGAATAAATAATCTAGACCCACAATCAGAAATTCAAGTTTGTTACTTGACGGAGTGGGTATTTATGGAAGAAAGAAAATCTATATCCTGCCAGCTAAGATTTTTTTTAATTATCCTCCTAGAAATTGGGTAGTATAGGGCTGAAAATGAAATATTTGGCCCCAATCATCTAGCAAAACCTTTTGAACAATTTCATAATTTGTGGCTTTGTGCGTCCATGAGTATTTCTACTTTTTAAAAACTTTGGCATGATTTCGGTCAACTTTTTTTCTTTTGAAAATATTCGTTTCGCGTTTTGTGTGATTTGAGTGCGCTGTTTTGTCTTAGTTTGCGTATTCCACTGCATCAGAGAATTAGGGATGATTTTGTTCAACTACATACCAAGCTATTCTCCTTGAGAAATCTGGGGAAGTTAAACAGGAAGGGTGTACGAAAGCACAGGATGTATGGCACCCATAACCCCTTTGCACGTCTTTGCTGAAAGAGCTTTAAGACGGAGATCAGCGCTACCGACTCGGACCTTAAGGGATCAGTGCCGCATCCTTTACCTTACCTTTACCAAGCTATTCTCTTTTGAACTGGATTTTGTTCAATTACATACCCAGCTATTTTCTGTTGAAACGTCCCAACCAGAAAACTGAGCTGAGTAGTCAGGTTGGTCTCTTTTGAACTACTCATACAAGATTTTATGATAATTTGTTAGTCTTATTTTAAGCTGACACCTGTGGTAGTACAGTGGATTGATCTCTGTTTGACAATACATGGCCCGGGGTTCGATCCCAGCCTCTGCAAGGTTGGGGGCTTGCTGCTTGTCCCTGTAGCAAAGACCCGGTAACTACAACGTTGTCTCTGGAGGATTTATATCTTGTTAAGCTACAATTCAATTAAAACTAATTTAAGCTTAAAATAATTAAATTGAAATAATAAAATTATTTGTTTACTTCTACATACTGGGCATATCGCAGTAATATGATCAGAGAAATGGGGGTGTTTCTGTTTGACCAGATACCTGTCAATTCTCAGTTCTTTTGTGAAATTTGTTGGCTATAGAACTGAAATCGCTAGTCAGGTTGGCTGCTGTTCAAGCGTAAATAACACTTTTCCTAGTGTTTACATGCCTCGATTTATGCTGAAATTCATTTAAAGTTAATTAAAATAATTTTTTGTTCTTGCATATATGTTACAGATCATAATTTGATCAAATACTTAGAGTTTTGATGAAAATTCACCGGAGTAAAAAATACAGTAAAAAAAATACTGTAAAACTTAACATCATCTAACTTAACCTTTACTTAATACAAAAATCCTTAAAAACTGAAAAGTAAAAGAAAAATTTGTTATGAAAATCGAGTCTTTAGCGATTTAGCAATTCTGTCATCTCCTGGGTTTAGATAGAACCCCTAGTATTGGGTAAAGATTAGTAAAATGAAATTACTACTAAGTTACTACAGATAACCCAAATTAGTTACTTAATTACTCGAATTACCACAAATTATTACTGATTACTACTGTGGGCCAAACTTATTAGAATTGATTACGTGGTCTTGCCATAACTTGTAGAGCTTGGACAAGAAATCTGAATAAATGACAGAAAACTAAAAGCCGAAGCCTACTTTCCTGGAAATCTTAGAAAAACCGTTAAACTTTTCCCATTTTGTGCCAGAGATAGACAGTGACATCGCTGAGGGGGGGGGGGGCAAGAGGGGGCATTTGCCCCTCCACCAATAATTTGGAAAACACTATAATTTATTGTGTAGCTTTAACCTTATCAAGTAAAATATGAGCCTAGTAAATTGCAAAATATTATATGCTTCCAGTTTTGCCACATTTGTTCAGGTCAATTTTTTCCCCTGATTTTTAACGTACTTTTAATTCCTAAAATCTGTAAGTTCAAGATTAGATTCTCCAGTTTTGAAACTTTCAAAAGTGGAAATGAATACACCCTATACATCTGCAAATAGGACAGAAATGGAATAATTGAAGAATAAGAAGGTAGGTATACGTACAGTGGATTTAATTTCCTGAATGAAAAAGAAATCATTGGAAAAGAAAATAAGATTAGTGCTTTTTATAATGATATTCGGACTATAACTAGATAAGTCTCAAATTCGTTGTAGTTTGGTCATGGAATTTGGTAGAAGGGGTTCTGGTCCAGGAATTTTTTTAATTGATTTAAATTTTTATTTCAGTATTTGATTGAAACTCCAATTCTCTTATTTGTCATTCAAATATCTAATAAGCAATGATAATGTCCTATTCCTTTTTAATTAAAAAAAACGTTTTTAATTCACATTAAATAAAAAAAACAAGTTTTTTTAACTGAAAGTAAGGAACGACGTTAAAACTTAAAACGAACAGAAATTATTCCGTATATGAAAGGGACTGTCCCCTCCTCAACGCCTCGCTCTGTACGCTAAAGTTTTTCATTGTTTAAAAAAAAAATGGAGTTGTGAGAAAGTCAAACTTTAGCGTAAAGAGCGAGGCGTTGAGGAGGGGACAGCTTTCATATACGGAATAATTTCTGTTCGTTTTAAGTTTTAACGTCGTTCCTTACTTTCAGTTAAAAAAACTTGTTTTTTTTAATTTAATTTTTGAAATTTTTTTAATTGATACAGGTTTTTATTTTTGCTTGCCGTACATTAATGATTGAAAAAAATTTTAATGTGAATTTTACTCTTATTTTGTTAAATGGCTTTCTCGAAACCTGTTCAATTTTATTTACGAACGTTTTTATTAGTAATAAATATTCGTAACCTACGAATTAACTTACATAACAAACCTCTATGTTCTTACATTTTTAATACGTATATTAGAGGGTTTGCCCTCTAGTCAATACCTTGCTCTTTAAGCTAAAGTTCGAATTTTGTTCCAATTCTTTTAAAATGACCCCTTAATCACAAATGCCGTTAATTAGAATAAATAGCTATTATGAAAGTACTAAATAATCTTTGGCTTAAAGAGCGATGTATTGACTAGGGGGTGAACCTAATCATATACGTAATGTTTTCTGTCGTTTTAAGTTTTGATGTTGCTCCTTATTTTCAGCCAAAAAACTTGTTTTTTTATATATATAATTTCTGATCTTTTTTAAATAATGCTGGGAAATCCGGTGCCCCCTTCATAGCAGTGTCCGTTCCCCCATGAAAACTTTCTTCATGGAAAGATCCTCCCATATAACCCCCGACCCACTCCCCCCTTCCCCACTACCAGAAAAAAATCCCCCCTGAAAACGTCTGAATACTTCCCAATAACCAATACTAAATGTTAACATTGGGTAAAGTTCATAACTTTCAGCCCTCCCCCAGGGGACTTCGGGGGATTAAGTCATCCTAAAAGACATAGTTATAATATTTTAGACCATGCTGAACAAAATGGTTATCTCAAAATTTGGATCGGGTGACTTTGGTAAAAAATGAGCGTGGGAGGGCGCCTAGTTGCCCTCCATTTTTTTTGGTCACTTAAAAGGGCGCTAGAACTTTTAATTTCGGTTTGAATAAGCCCTCCCACGATATTATAGGACCACTGGGTCGATAGAATCAACCCTGGGAAAAAAAAAACAAACAAATAAATTAACACGCATCCGTGCTCTTTCTTCTGGCAAAAAATGCAAAATTCCTCATTTTTGTAGATAGGTACTTGAAACCCCTACACCAGGGTTCTCTGAATACGCTGAATCTGATGGTGTGATTTTCATTAAGCTTCTATAACTTTTAGGGGGTCTTTCCCCCTTTTTTCGAAAATCAGCCAAATTTTCTCAGGCGCGTAACTTTTGATAGGTATGACCAAGCTTGATAAAACTTCTATATTTGATAGCAGAATTAAGATATAATTTTTTTTATGTATCTATTGGTATCAAAATTCTGTTTTCTACAGTTTTGGTTACCATTGAGCCGGGTCGCTCCTTACTTACAGTTCGTTACCACGAACTGTTTGATTCTAACGTATAAATGTAGAACTACCTCCATGTACAATACTTAGCTGACTTCTCGCGGTTTTCGCTTTACTAAATATTTCTTTTAACCAGCTCCATATAAAAGAATTGACATCAATGTGCTAAGAATTATGACTGAAATTAGTTGCATTTCACCCAACGCCAGCGCTACTTATGGGACATGTATCTCTGCATCAACATGCTGTTCAAAATGTATGCTGAGAATAGAACAAAGTGAATTTAAACAAAATATATATGTTTTTCTTACAACTTAGAAATTGTGTGTGCACATATAAGTGAGGCCAACCTATTCTCTTTTTCTATTGCGATCAGTTTCATCATGCAGCATTAGGAGATCGAGATTTGCTTGTGAAGGGAATTATAGACATAAAACGATATTCAGTGTAATCCCCCTCCGGAAATGTATACACCCCATACCCTGAACAAACAAGAAAAGTGTTTGCATAGTTTTTTATAGAATTCATTTTTTTTTAAAGCAAAGATACAAAGGAGAGGGTAATTTTCAAAATCTAGGAACCAATTCCCCTTCCATCTGATAAAAGCCGAGTTTATATGACATTTAGCTTCGTCCACCCGAAAGCTTGTTTACGCTATACTACTGTCGTCTGCAGCAGCTTATTACTGACAATTTTAGTAAAAGCCAAATACCAGCACTAGCATTTATGACTGTTAAATGTGCGTTTATAATTTATTATGTAGTTATTTTAAATTCACAAAGTTGCGTATTTGTTAAATAGTTACTTTTCTTCACTACCGCTTGTATAGCACGTGCTTCAATCGCACCCCCCCCCTCCGATAAAAATACTGTAGCTACACCCCTGGAAATAGAGATAGGCTATTATTATTGGGAGTCTTAATTCGCATTGCTTTTGGAAAAGTTGCTGTAGGCCTAGTGAACAGAAGCCTGTCAGATATTAACGTAAGTCAGTTGCCACCTTTTCATGACCGTGAATCAATGCTTTTTTAGTATTTGTTTGCGTCTCTCTATTTTGTACTACACAGTTTATTTTATAGTGTAAGAGGATTAAACTAAATTGTCATTATTGTCATAAATTGTCATTATTATTGTTGTGAATTTGGATCGTGGGTTTTGTCAGATAATGGCTTGAGTTTTTAAATTTTGTCGTTCCGCGGTTCGCAACTAGACAATCCAGTTTTTTAAGCCGGTTTTATAAACTTTTTTGTTCTACTAATAATTCCGAATCTTGTTAAAAAAAAATCTGGCTGCTACAAGTTGATAATTACCTTTTATTTAGTAAAGATTATAAAGACTAAAAGTACAAAGGACATCAAAATAATTTTGTTTGCCCATCTAGATCCATCTTAAGTCTATTCATTCCTGAAAACTTCCGGAATGAATAGGAAATTTCCTATTTCCAGAAATTTCTCAAGATTTTTATTGTGGTTGTTTCAAAATTATGCTTTCAAAAACGCTGGTACTTAAATCAATTTTAAATAATTGTAAATTAAATCGAAGTCTTATAATGTTTTCTTATTAAAATCATTAACTTTTAGATCGGTTCATTTATTCATGATATAATTTTTCTAGCACTCATATGCTCCTAGCCAAGCTGTTCGCTTTCGAGTTTGTCAAATGATTCAGAAGCTTCTTAATGAGTTACGTGAAGACGCCACTCTTGCCGAGGATCTGTTTACAAAAATCTATGACTGCATGCTAGAAAGACTAAGGGTATGTAAAAAGCCAATTTTTTTTTTTTCATCAAATGTCTATCTAAAGGTCTTTAATAAGTTTGTTTTGCGAAGTCATCCATTGAACCAAAACTATTGCACCAGGGGCACCAATTAAGGGGGAATGGGCAGTTGTCCCCTATATTTGAAAAAACACCCTTTTTTATAATTTCCAGTTGAAAAATGCCCCTTCTCCCTAGATTTTAAAACATTTCTTTTTGTATTTTCGTTAAAAAAATATCAAAATTCTCTATTTCATAGTTTACTTTATTCTTAGACTTTTTTTTTACATTATTTTTCCTACGTTTTGAATTTCCATTAAAAAAAATCTGGAATAAATTTCAGTTAATTATAACAGTTTGTAATAATGTAAATCTTCATTTTTTTTCTTAACTAGCGTTAAAAATTTTAAATTTAAAATTGTGTTAAAAGAGGTTTAAAATTCATTGAATAACATTAAAGTATTTATTTTCAGTTACTACAATAGAATACTAAATTATGTCAAAATTTCCTTCTTCATTTACTTACCCTAATTCCTTTCCCTGAAAAAAATTGTTTATTTTCATATTAGCTTATTCTTATTTTCCATCGATTTAAATTTTTTACCACAATTTAAAATTCTTTTCTCGGCCTTCTTTGTATATTTATTTAGAGCAAGTAATTAGGCTGTGTTACACACCAATACGAAATGGTATTAGATAAAAGAAACTAGTTCTTTTATCAAGAACTATTCAGAAATCAGAAATCATTTATGAAAGACAGCTTTCATAGTCGCAGATAAAAATCACAAACTAAATGTCACTGTCATTTAAAAACCTAATCCTAAGGCATTTTGTTATAGGCACTGGAACAAAACGGCACGAATGAATTGTTAAATCAATTAGTTCTGCAAGGCACTAATTTCTTCTCCTTTGTGGTATTAACGACTCATTTGGCAGCAGGGGGTAGAAAATGTCGGTGCTTGGGGCTAGCAAAGAGAAATTGCCCTAAAAGCATTATCAACTGAAACCTGAGTTCTCTAAGATTTTTGATCTTTAAACACTCAAGAGCAGACTTATAATCTACAAATTTTTCTCCAAGGATGATTTTAACTGCTCTTTTTTGGACACCCATCGTAATTTGAGCACCCATATTATGTGGAAAATATTTAGTCTAAATAGAGACTATATTTAGTCTCTAAATAGTCTATATTTAGATTAGTCTAAATAGTCTATATTATTAGTAGTCTCTAATTTGTCTATATTATTAGTAGTCTCTATTTAGTTCTAAATAGTCTATATTATTAGTCTCTATTTAGTCTATATTTAGTCTCTAAATACAGATTCTATTTAGGCTTTATTTAGTCTCTTACGGTAGGCTTTGCTTTTAAACACTGATTCTAGTTAGGCATGTACGCCGGTTTTTTTTTTTTTTTTTTTTTTTTTTTTTTTTTTTTTTTTTTTTTTTTGTCAGGGAGTGGACAATAAAGAGAATATTTAATAATTTGAAAAAAAAGTGCCCAGATGTTTGGAAAAATCTAGGATTTCTGGGGGATTTTATACGGGCGCTGGGGCTCCCTGCTTATGTGCGCGATTTCAGGGAATCTTGATTTGAAACCCTTTCATTTCTGGCTAAACGGATCATTTTGTCCTTGAAGGTCCATTTATTGGACCGTTTTGGTGAAAATGGCCATCTTGAAATTTTGATCCTATTGCGATGTAGGGCTGCAGGGGCACGGGGGGGGGGGCTGAGGTGTTGAAAACAGCAGGCTGCCCTCCAATCTTTCAATCAGGGAAATGATTTCTGGAATTTTTTATTTGCGATTGAACAAGCTATCCCCAAAATATATAGGGGATATCCGTTCTATGTGATGAGGCTGGGCAAAGAAAAATACATTGGAGACATACCACTCTTATTCAATCAACTCTATAGCGACTGTGATTCTTAAGCGACCATTTTATCTTACTTACTAACTAAAAGGTTGCGAAATAGTTGCGCAACCAACTAAAGCCAAATAGTTGCGCAAAGTTTCAAATAAGTAATCTAAAGGTTACAATTATTTGTAATTTCTAGAATTTTATTAATAAAGTAGAGGGTGCAGTTGGCAGTAAGTATAAGCAAATTGAATCCTTAATTTTCATTTTCATTTCTTCATCACCATTCTTTGAAAATACAAGTAAGTAGACTGAATTTAATCAATTTCGATATCTTTTGTGATATTTTGTGTTCAAATTTTCTCAATAAATGAAAATTTGTAAATATTTAGCCTGACAATTTTTAGGAGACAGGGGGGGGGGGGCTAAATAAGTTTTTGCCCCGGGCGCAAGAGAGGCCAGAACTGCCACTGTCTATACCAATCTATTAAAAATTCCCTTTTGCACCATCTCAAGAAGTTCCTATTTCCTTTAAATCCTTTCTTGCGACCTCCCCCCCCTTTTCCATTCAGGGACCACCTGCTTTTTGTTTGGCCCTAGATGGATTGCTGACAAGGACGATCTTTGGCAATCTGTTATTCTTCATCCGCAAAACGTGGGTTAGTTATGTATCTCACCATTGCTTCAGGATGATATAAAAAACAACATGAGAAATGGAAAGAATTGGGATTTGATTGATTTAACATTAAATCTCTTCTTTTGTTCTAACGAAACATTGTTAGTAGTTATAATAACTTGACTAATATAACTTAATATTTCAAAATTAATTTTAACTTCAAATTAACATTAGGTGACATTAATTAACGTCAAAAATTAAAAAATCAACACAATTAATTTAGTACTAGAAATTTAAATAAAAAAATTTACCAATTTTGAGGCATAATATTTAATGAAATTCGATCTTGGAAGTAAAACATTTTTCTTATCTCTGTTTCTAATATTGTGCTTATTTTGGAGTCAGAATACTTTAGTATTCAAGCATAATTCTTATAAAGATAATTTCATAAAGCACATTAGAGTGCCATAACAAAAACAAGATTAAAGAAATGAAGATCGATTTTTTTATTTTTTTTTTTTTATGGCCGACAAAAATGCTGGACCGAACAAACCGTATATTTTGTTGGCCTTAAACAACCCCATTCTCGATCTTTATTTCTCTAATTTTGTTATGGATTGTATCCAGATTGCCAAAGGGGCGTATTTGCAATATCTTAGTAACGACTTACTTCCGAGTTACTGAAGTACGAGTTACTGCTACAGCTACTTCTGCTACTACTTAGATAATTTGGTAAACCACAATAGCCTGCCATAACAAAAACAAAATTAAAGAATTGTAGATCGAAATTAAAAAATTGAAGGCCAGTGAAATGTTCATTTTGTTTGTCCAGTATTTCGGTTGCCGCAAAAGAACCCGTTCTTGATCTAAATTTTTTAATTTACTTTGTTTTATTATGATTCTTATAATTTAGTGTAATTCTTTCTTTACGATTTGTGAAACTCTTATATCCGTATGTATATTGAAGGTTAGGCCTATACTATTGAGTTTCCGGCGATCCTGCAGACGACTTAAAATAGAACCATGACAGCTATCACCTTCAATATTTTTAGGTTGGTGATTGTATTAATGAAGCGGTAAAGAAAGGAGGTAATTTAAGTTTGTGTTTTTTTTGGGAGGGAGAGATGATTAATATTTATATTAAATATTATTTGTATTAAATGTAATGTACATTTGTGTTATATGGCCTTATTCGGTTTATAGTAATAATGTATATATACTCTATTTCATTTTTTTCCTATATAGTTTTACAAACATTTTGAAAATTTCAGAGAAACTTTTCTTCTTAGTTTCGTCATCTCTATATCGTGGACAAGTTTTGAGTTTTTATCTCTCACCGTCTTTGAGCTACTGTCTATTGATTAAGAGATAGAAAGAAATAGTAGCTCCGAAACACAATGGCTCCATTAATCATTCGACAAAATATTTAATTAGAGATTTCAAAATTGTTTAAGTATTAAGTCCATATCTAGGGGGGGAGTTACCGTGTTTGAACCACCTACTCTCACCCCCCTCCCGAAATTTTTGTCCGACTTGTAAAAAAGTAACAAAAATGCATATAAACAAGTTTCTTAGGCATTTCGCAAAGTTTTTTTTTATCCTTTTTTTCTGTCATTGTATAATAGGTGATTCTTGATTGGCAAATATTATATGTTGTGATTATTAG
Organism: Artemia sp. Qi Xiang Cuo; assembly: GCF_049724085.1. Classification (NCBI taxonomy): domain Eukaryota; kingdom Metazoa; phylum Arthropoda; class Branchiopoda; order Anostraca; family Artemiidae; genus Artemia; species Artemia sp. Qi Xiang Cuo. The sequence continues at coordinate 63,320,256 of NC_142797.1, read as the reverse complement.
TAATAATGTTGATAATTTTTATCACTAATAGTGAAATTAAATTATGTTTTATTTATCATTAATATTAAATCTTGATTAATATCCAAAATTAATATCTTTATTATTAACCTATTTATTTTAATAACCATAAATGTTAATATTGAGGTGTACTTGTAGAGAGGACACTACAGACAACACTACTCTAAACGCGCAGTTTTTTGATTCTTTCTATGCGGTACTGAAATTCCCGTCTCCTAAAGATTAGGATTAACAATCGAATTCAACAGTGGTTGATCATCCGTGTGGAGTCTGTAGTAAAAGCGACGCTTAACAATTTTTTGGACGTTTTTCTTTTTTTTAAGTCTAATTTAAGTGTTTCTTTTTCTTTGTGTGTTTAGTTTTTTTTCGCTTCACTATAATTTATTACAGATTTTGCAAATTTCAGTGAAACTTTTTATCTTTGTTTCATCATCTCTATATCGTAGACCAGTTTTCGAGTTTTTATCTCTCGCCGTTTTTTAGCATCGTTATTAAATTCAATTATTATTACTATTACTGATATTATCGTAGGAAGCGCCCTAGCGCTGCCTAAGTTAAGAACGATGTGGGCACAATATGTTGTTTTTTGGTTCTTTATACCCGGGCACTTCGTATCGAAGCAGTTGTCGTAGAAACTTCGAAAAGGGCTCATCCGATTGAAAATTGGAGTGGCTAGTGCCATTTTTAATAGTCAAAAGTGATTGGAGGGCAACTAGCACCCCCCTGCCCATCATTCCCCCAAACACATCCAATCAAAATTTTGAGGTAGCCATTTTGTTAAGCGTAGTTGATTTCCAGATACAAAATATCTTTTTGAGGAGGACACTCCCCCACAACCCTCATGACAAGGGTTTTAAGTTATGCCCTGTGGGCATATAAGGTTTTTATAGAAGGCGTTGTCGTAGAAACTTCAAAACAGGCTCATTCGATTGGAAATTCAAATGGCTAGTACCCTTTTTAATAGTCAAAAGTGATTTGAGGGCATCTAGCCCCCCCCCCACGCCCATCATTCCCCCAAATACATCCAATCAAAATTCTGAGATAGCCATTTTGTTCAGCATAGTTGATTTCAAGATAGAAATATGTTTTTGAGGAGGACACTCCCCCACGACCCTCAGGGCAAGGGTTTTAAGTTATGCCCTGGGGGCATATAAGGTTTTTTATAGAAGGCGTTGTCATAGAAACTCCAAAACAGGCTCATTCGATTGGAAATTCAAAGAGCTAATGCCCTTTTTAATAGTTAAAAGTGATTGGAGGGCAACTAGCTCCCCCCCACGCCCATCAGTCCCCCACATACATCCAATAAAAATTATGAGATAAACATTTTGCTCAGCGTAGCTGATTTCCAGATAGAAAATATATCTTGCTTATGGTATTTGTTTTTGGGGAACATACAAGTTTTTTTTAAAAAAGATTTTGTAGGAGGAAATTTTCTGCGATTGGGATTTTCCTCAGGGAGGATTTTCCTACAGGGGGGGGGGGGTCATTTTTACACGGGGGGGGGGGGAATGAGGACTTCCAGGCATGATTTGAAAACTGACCAGAAATTAAATAAAAAAACATGTTTTTCAACTGAAGGTAAGGAGCAGCACTAAAACTTAAAATGAACAGAAATTATTCCCTATATGATGGGGGTGCTCCTTCCTCAACCCTCGCTCTCTCCGCTAAAGTTTGACTTTTTGTCACAATTCTCTTAGAAATACTGCAAGTATTTTTAAAGAACTTTAGACTTCAGCGTAAAGAGCGAAGGTTGAGGAAGGGGCCGCCCTCCTCATCTGCGGAATAATTTCTGTTCGTTTTAGGTTTTAATGCTGCTTTCAGTTGAAAAAAAACTTGTTTTTTTTCGTTTAATCAATAAAGGAAAGCTGTCTTTCCCATATTGTATAATTTACTTTTGTTTCTTTTTAACCTTTAGAATCACTATCTATTGCAGTATGTTTTTTTTAGGGTAGTACCTATTTTAGATCATACTTCTTCTTGGGAGATACCCTTCTCCATGCTATTACATTTGAAGAGTATTCCTCTCACTCATACCCCTCTCACTCATACCCTTTGCTATTATTTACGTTTCTCGTTGTTTATTTTTATGTCGTTTATATTTTCACTCTGATTAAAATATTGAGTTTTATATAGCATTTTATTTTAGAAGAAGTGGGTTCTCTTATTTGTATTTGCTTTAAACAAATAAATTTTTGTGTCCGAATGTTTTGAAAGGCACTTTCAGGAGAGCACTAGTAAATTATTGATTAAAGAGTGGTGGGTTGAGGGGGGGGGGGGGTACCTCATAAACGGGATAAATCATGTCCAGTTTATATTCGAATGTTGGTCTTTGCTCTCATTTGCAAGGTGCAAGGTCCTCAAGTTTTTTTTTGAAATGCTTAAATTGTCGCTCAAGTGAAAAACTCAGCCTTGCCACTACTTGTTTATCATTTTCTTGTCTTTATTTTTAGGACCGAGTTGCAGGGATTCGTGTTCAAGCAGTATTTGCTTTACAGCGACTGCAAGAGCCTTCGAATAAGGAATGCCCAGTAATTAGGGGTAAGTCTCCTGAGCTTAATACTTAAAAAATACATACAAAATTTTTTGTGTAAAATATTCCATTGAAGTGCATTATGGGGACAGTGTTTAAGCGGTTATGTCTATTTACGTGTGTATAGGTTTTTACAACAAAAGTTTTTTTGTAAGCTTGCAAAAACTATGTGATATTCCCCCCCCCCTCCCCCTGTCAGTGGATTTGTATCCTATCTCCAAAGTAAACATTTATTTTGCTCCTACTTTGTTTTCAAACATCCTTCAATTTTATCTTTAATTCGGTAAATTGACTATAATTTCCGTCCTATTAAGTATAACCTAAGAGCTTTATACCATTAAAATACCTTTTTTCGACCAAGTCATCCATAAACTACAGAAACAATCAGATTAAGCTGTCCATCCATAAATAGATTGCTCGAATGTAAGTGTGCTAGACAAAGAAGGTGTCGAACGATAGACACAAGAAAAAAAAAACCGTAGAGCATACTCTTTTGAGAAAACCAGAGGGAAAATATTTTGTCCTCTTCTCCGAAGCGCAAAATTACACGTCCTTTACCCCCCCCCCCCCCCAAATCCCGAAAACTTACAGAATTACGTATAAAATTGGTCACCTTCAATGCCACCTACTAATTGCATGTATTCCCTTTAAACTGTATGCAATACTCGCTTGCCTTCAGGCATAAAAAAAGAAACGCATGCTTTGCTGTGATTATAGAAACCAACAGACTGTGCAAATTGTATGAGATATCCAGAGGAAATCTTTTATGCTTCAGCTACCTGTTGCATTATGCAGACGTCAGGTTAGTTACAGACTGCTAACAATTATATAGGCAGATTTTATATAAGCCCATAGCAAATTGTTATTCATTATAAATATGCTCATTTGTGTTTTTTTTCACATATATGCCCATATATTCTCTGTCATAGGGCACAACCCTATAAAACTTTCTTATAAAATTATCAACAACCATAGTTGTTGTTATTTCATGTTATTGTTATATTTTTTGTTTTGTTATTTTCCTAGTTGTTGTTATTTGCTATTATTTTTATATTTTATTTTAATGGTGTTTTCTTGACTACTTTTTTGTAGTTAAAAATCTTTCATTTAAGGCCCACCCTCTAGTGTTTTTGCTAAGGTGTCCGTGTTAGTTACTGGGCCTATATTTGTTTTTGTTTTCTGTTATTGTCATAGTTGTGTTAAGTGTTTTTCTGCTATTATTATATTTATGTTATATGATTATCGGCTATTGTTTTATTATAGTTATTGTTTTTTTTATTTTTCGGAAATTAACCGGTTTTTTAATAGCTGTTCCATGAATACTTTTAGTATCCAAAAATCGTTCACTTAAGCCCTATCCTCAGGTGTTTTTTGATAGGTGTTAATGTCTTGGCATCATATGTTTCGACCCACTAGCATTCTGTAAAACAAACAACGAAACGTTGAACAAAAATGCAATGGGTCAAAATGGATGCTATCTAAACACCAATGTCTAGCTAAGCATGCTTGTGAATTAAGCTTTACGACAAGTGTTTTTCTTTCTACTTTCAAAGTCGTTTTTCCTCTAGCTTTTTGTTTATTCCTCAATTCGCGGCGCCGGATATAATTAAATATCCGCTAGTCTTTGTATCGAGGTTTTAGATGAATTTTGAATCTTCTTTTGAAAGAGTCAACAGAGAAACTTATAAGGATAACTTCCCCAGGAGATCATTCCAGGTTGAAGTGCAACGTCAAATGAAGCTGTTTTTCAAATACTCTTTTCTCGACTTGCCTGCATCAAGATAATTGGACCGAGCTGTGTGTCCTTGTGTTTGTCTTGCCGACTGGACAATTGAAGGCACAATGCGAAAAACTGTTGAGAAGGGGGTGAATTTATATCCTTATATCCTCTCACTTACAGGCTAGAGAGAATTGTGGGGAATGACTGAACCTGCCCTATTAGCCATATTTGGATCTTCTAGAGTAGTGCCAACAACGTTTTCGGAGCACCAGAATACAGCGGACATCCATACTCGGCGATGGGTCTGATGCAAGACTTGTAAAGTTGGATGATCGAGCTGAGCTGTAGAAGGTTTTTGCAGTGAAGGAGATCCCCAGTTTTCTTACGCAGGAAGTTCTCACTCGATCGAGGTGGGTTTTCCAAGAAAGATCTATGGACAAGTGGATTCCGAGGAGACGAAGCTCTTCGACTTTCTTTATAGCTTCGTTCATGAGGAAGAGGTTGGGGTGTGTGTTTTTTTATCGGGAGATCAAAACTTTTGATCGGGAGATCATCTTTTGATCGGGAGATCATCAGCTTCTTTGGTTTCGAAGCATTGAAACTTACCATCCAGGCATCAAACCTCTTTTCAGTTTCTAAAAGATCTGTTTATAGGGGCAGGGAGTCTTGGATTGGTTCTTCATGTTTCAGGATGACTGCATGCATTGTGGTGTCATTGGCAAAGTGATACACAGGACTCGTAAGGTTATCTCCCATGTTATTTATGTAAAGAATGAAAAGTGTAGGTCCCAATATGCTACCCTGGGGCACGCCTGCCTGAATTGGATATTCGAGGGAAGTAAACCCACCAAGAATAACCAACAGTGAACGACCGGAAAGGAAGCTCTCAATCACCTTTAACAGACGTCTTCTGATACCATACGCGTAAAGTGTCTTAAGTAGGCCACGATGCCGTACTCTGTTGAAAGCTTTAGTAATGTTGAATGACAATAACCTAATACCGCATCAATTTCCCAAAAGTTTGATCTACTCCTGGTGTTGCAGTTAGGCCATTAAGCAGTCAAGCGTTGAACGCTTCCAGCGGAATCCATGTTGGTGGTTGCCTAAAAACTCATTTAACTCCAGGTACTGATAAAGTGAATGATCGGAAACCTTTTCGTAGACTTTCTCAATGCAGAGCAGGAGGCTGATAGACCTATCTGAGCCTGCTCTCATTGGATTGCCATCTGGCTTAGGTGTAGGAATGACATAGTCGGATTTCCATATGTGTAGAAAGGTTCCAGAGGATAAATACAGCTGGGAAAGTAATGACGAAGGTCCAGCCAATTCGCCATTGCAGGTCTTCAAGGCAACATTAGTTATATTGTCAGAACCCGTGAATTTGATCACATCAAAACTCTGCAGAAAGCGAAGGACCCTAGGAGTGGAATTGATCACACGATCAAGGACAGTATCGGTCCGATCAGAGAAATCGGGAATTCTTTCACGGTCGTCTTCTAGATTCGAGAATTCGGCAAATGCCCTGGCAAGAGCTTCGGTCTTTGGCTGTGGGTCTTGAACAATAGTCTCGTCGTTAATTTTTAGGAAAGGAATTGAAGTTCCTTTAGATGACGGCAAAGCCTTTTTGACAATTCTCCACCAGCTCTTAGCAGAGGTATTTTGGAGCTTGGAAGCGAGTTTATCTTTGTACTGAACCGGTGATTGCTGAATCGTGCGAACTGTGTCTTCACAGGCCGTATACAATCAAGCTTGTTCTTTTCGCCCTTTGAGAGTAGCTATCGCTTGTGCGCCCTTGTTTTGTCCGTCTGTTTGCAGTGGATGTTCAACGAAAGCTTGTACTTGCTGGATGCCTGGATCCGCTTCGATGGGATATAGCTTGCAATAAACTCGACTATGGTCCGCTGGTACTTTTCTGCAGCTTTCTCGGCCCGTTCAAGGAGAAAGGCTCTCCATTGCTGAGAAGCATTCACGTTTTGTAAGCCATCTCAATATCCTCTTTTGTATTGCCAGATTTGTAACCCGTACTTTATGGAGGGAGGAATACGAAGATTGTCATGTGGAATGGCGGCAACGTGGTCACTTGTGAAGGCATGAGCTTCAATCTTAAAGGAACCTGGGTAAATTAAAATCTGGGTAGAAGGAATCTGCTAGGGAGAGATCAAAACAAGATGACCCGCTTGGGCCATGATAGGTATCGATTTCAACCAGTTGTTCAAGCCCATACGAAAGAGAAAGATCATACAAGTCTGGCCTCTCCTTGTCAGTGTTTTTGCTGCGGAGCCATACGCTGTCAAGGACTTTGAAATCTCGATGGAGCATAATGGAAGACTTAGTGTATTTGCCCTGAATGTAACCAAGGGAGGTTTCAAGGAAGCTAGTGGTCTGGCAAGTTTAGAGGTTATATATAGTCCTAATGATCACAGCCTTATTTGGAAGAGTCACCCTAACCTACAGTGCTTCTTTGCGTGCTGAGTTTGGGAGATTCAGACATGAGTTAGGGTGAGGTGTGTGGTTAGGGGTGTGTATTTATATACAGAGCCACATAGCTTTTTCGCGTACTGAGTTTTGGAAATTCAGACATGAGTATGGTATGTAGCTCTGTATACAAACGGAAGCATCTCTTCCTCGATATTTCGCACCGTCAGTGCGTACTCTGATTTGCCTGAGGTAATCATTTATTGAAAAGGACTCAGAATCCAATTTGAAACGGGCATTTCTTATCTGTGTACCATACTAGATTAACTATGTATTATAATGTACTATCTATAATATAAAACAATAAAATATAATATAATAGAATGTATAATAAATCATATAATCTAATAACAATGTAATAACAAATATATAGGCTAATATAACATTAAACAATATTTTATAATAAGTGAAAATATTATGTTATATCATAAAATAATAGTAATAATACAATAATAATCTATAATATAATATAATAATACTATGCTAGAATATACTAGAATAACTTATCTACCTAGAATAACTATCGCTGCCATAATATTAATGACGTTGCAAAATATAAACAATTCAAATTTCGCTGCCGTGGCTAAAGAGTGCATCTGATATTTCATAGTTCTGAAATAATTTAAAGATTGTTTACTATTGTTTAAATATTGTTTTCTGATTACTTTAGAAATTAATGTATTTTATGTTAAAATTACTTTAGAAATTAATTGACTTTAAAATTTAATTTTACTTTACTAATCTTATTTTAAAATTAATGTTTACTTTATATTAAAATTTGAATATTTTCTACTAAAATAATTTAAAAGGTTCTGAAATAATTTTAAAATACTTTTTCTAAGCTAGCTGTTGAAGGGAAGATCATTGGCCCAATGTATGTTCAATCTCGCTTGGATCCTCTTGATCTACATAACTCCGCTGATCGTCCTTTTAAAAAGAGTTCTCGACAATTATCTTAGAAGAATAAAAATTGTCAGATACATCCTTTAGATGTAAAATCACTACTTGGAGAGTATCGCTGAAGTAAATCGAGTGTTTTTTCACCATTAAGTAAATCAATGTGTGCTACTTGGGCGTATTCAGTAAAAAAAACGACGAGGGCTGTATTTGCCCTTCACCTCCGTCTATTTTGTATAGAAGGGCTGATTGTAGTTTTTTTCAAGAGGCTTTTTTTTTAAATTTTAAATAAACAAATTTACTACCCTTTTTAAAGAGTCAGAAATGATTGAACTAAAGCAAAATGCAAAATTTCACAAAAAAATTGCATTTTGTGGTATTTACGTACTTTTAAACAATTCTAAGATAGTGAATAGATTTCTTATGGTCTAAAGTTATCACCAGGAGGTGTAGAGCCCTCACCTTAAAAAGTTATTTCTTTATTGAACGGTTTATTTTGGTATCTTTTAAATATAAAACATGGTCCTAAATGTAGTCGTGCTTTATTAGGCTCCTGTTTGGTATCTATATTTTTATCTATATTTTATCTGTTTGTTATCCTGTTTGTTATCTATATTACCCCATTACTTATTTAAAAAAAGGCACTAGGTATGGCGATTTTTATAGTCAAATGGTGAATTAGAACATCAAGAAAAATAACTATTTTTCAGAGGGAATGCAGTAATGTGTCTCCTTTTTTTACGTTTTTTCTTCTTAGCCCTGGCAGACTTAAGGTGGTATGGCTTGGTTTTGGGATAATGACTTACACTTATTAATGCTGATTTTGCTCTATTTTGGATTTGACTTTCGGATTATCGGGTTGGATATATTGTTTTGTCCTAGGTGATTGGATGGATGAGTAAGGTCCTGGTAGACTTAAGGTGGTATGGCTTGGTTCTGGGATAATGACACGCTTATTAATGCTGATTTTGCTCTATTTTGGATTTGATTTTCGGATTATCGGGTCAGATATATTGTTTTGTCCTAGGTGATTGGATGAGTGAAGAGGGTCTAGACCTAGCCTTAGTGCCTATTGATCTCAGTTACTAAATTAGGAAGACAGTTTTTTTTTTTTTTTTACCAAGTAATTACCTGTAATACATTATTAAAATAACACAAATTTGACTAATTTTATATTATATAATATATCAAATACATTACATAATATGTCGTCACTGTCTCACCTAACGGTTGTATCTGACATTTTCATACTTCTGGAATAATTGCCAAAACCATTTTTAAGCTGTTCTCAAAGGGGGGATTAGGGAGGATTCAATCTTTCTCTGATCCTCCTGCTTTACATTATCTTTCTGTTTCTTTCTTTGCTAAAAACTTAGCAAACAATTTTTAGGGGTCATTTTAAAAGTGCAAAAATGTCAAATATAAACTTTAGACTTGACAGGGATTATGTGTTACTAGACTCTAAATGTCGACAAAATTTCATTAGGAAACCAATTACTATTTAGTTTTCAATAGGAGAATTTGCTTTTGCTATTATATGCTGTTGGGATAAATTGTTTGCCCTGTACAAAGAAAAACGTAATTAAGAACAGAATTTACTTCCATCACTGAGACCAAAATTGAACATTTGTAATTAAGATGTAATTCGTTAAATTGTAAACATTTGTAATTAAATTATAATTAATTAAATGAGCATTAAATTGGATAGAATATGTTTTTTTGTAGTGCTAAGTAAAAGACATGAGCTTTTACTTGACACTTTCTTTTCTTGGACAAGGAAAAGATCCATTGCTTTGCACAACGGACATACGCACAGAGATTGCTTAAAATTGCTGTATTTGGTGTCTATAATAGTTGCAGATCTTCAGTGTATACTAATCCCACGTATGACGAAAATTATTTTGCAATTATATTTCATGGTAAATGATTTAAGTGAAGTTACTCAGCTTCGGAAATTATTGACATTCTAAATCTCTTGGATCATCTTTTAACCATCGACCATCTTTTGACAGTTATTTGTCAAAAGATGGTTATTTTGACAGTTATGTAATTTGACAGTTATATAGATGGTTATTTTGACAGTTATATTATTTGACAGATGGTAATTTGACAGTTATTTTGACAGTTATTATCTTTTGACAGTTATATGTTCTTGACTCATTTTGCTCTATGAATTCTTTATAGGAAAAATTGAGGAAATTCATGCGATTCTAAGGCAGTTCTTTTTAATTCTAAAGTTTTTTTTTTGTCTAGCCTTTGTCCATCATCTCAAAAAGGATCCAAACGCAGATGTAAGACGTGCCATTCTTATGAACATCGCTTCTTGTGTAATCACTCTTCCTCATATACTAGATCGATGCCGAGATATCAACGAAAGCGTCAGAAAACAGGCGTACATTCTCATTGCTGACAAGATCAGTATCAAGTCACTAAGCATTTTTCAAAGACAGAAGCTTTTAAATCGAGGCCTTCAAGACCGATCAGGTAAGATCTTTTTTAATATCTAACAGGGTAAGGGTCAGGACCGGTCAGGTAAGATCTTTTTTTATATCTAACAGGGTAAGGGTCTCTTTTTTGTTGTCTGCCGACAAGAAAGGTATCAATCCAATAAACGTTTTTCGAAGACAGAGACTGTCTTTCTGGCACTATCAGTGAGAAGCCTTAAATGGTTCATTTGGTTTTACTTAATTTAGTTCCAATGGATAAAATAATATAAGAAAATTTTCACGTACGATGTCTGCTTTTTGGGTATTATGACAGTTTTACTATGACGCTATAAGGCGTTTGGCTGTACGTTTCCCTCTGTTTATAAACTATAATAAAATGAAGCCACATTATTCAGCTGCAATGTGGATTTTTAGACATGTTTTATTTATTTCTGATTCTGAAATTTTATAATGCGACGCTTAAAATATAGTACATGTCCAAAATCTATATGAAAATAATTGAATCATGTCCAAAAGATTTTTTTGACATTCCACCTTGCAAAAGTTCTAGGCGCTCATGCCTTATGGAAAATTAGCACGGGATAGTACTAGTCACAAGGAGATCATTTCATAAATTGAACTAGCTGTCTACGGAGATTGTCCAGGGGCTAGAGACTTGCTTTTGTGGTAAGTCTCTACAGTGAAGAAACTTTTGTTGTTCGTTTAAAGCAAGCTGTTGCAAGTTATTTTTTATATTAGTTTTATTTTGTATTGATTTTTGCATTAATGCAGTAGAATTGTATTGAATGCTTTTTGAAACCTATGGTGGACAGGCTTTCCTAAGAAGAAAACGTAGATCCTGGATTGAGTGCTTCAAAAGCAAAATAATTTAAGTGTTGACGAAGAAAGGGGGTTTTAGAATGCGAAAAGAGATTGAGGACTCAGGAAGTTAATTCAAATTCAACTCAGAAAGTAAAAAATAGTGAAAGCACTCATTGTAATTTTTATTGAAGGCGCTAGGTCAATTTTAGGTGTCTAATGTTGCAACGATGGTGGTTTTTGAACTTTGATATGTAGTGGGAAAAAAATAACCAGGGCGAAGCATAATTTCATATTTCTAACGCCATCTTGATTTTTCTTTGAATTGTGACGTGTTTTCTTGCTTGGCAAAAAAAATCCATGTTTTTATGGTGCTCTATTAAAGAAAAGTGAACTCACTTCATAAACTACAAACGAAGAAAATCGTGGGTCGGTCATCAAAACCAGCAATACATATATATCCAATAATGTATCAGCAATACCAATAATATATCAGTAAATGTATGGTAATTTAGTGTTTGGATATGCCCCAGAGAAGTCATAGTGTCAGAAAGATTTAGGAAAATCAGAGTGTAAAAAATCTTGCCACTAAAATACTTCTTGATCATTTGAAAAGGAACGTAACTAAGCATAAAATACCAAGTGTAATTAATCTATTTACAATTACCGAATTATCGGAATCGAATTACCGAATTTCATCTATGACACATGAAAGATTACAATAGGAACATGGCTCAGTATACAATACCATGTGTAATTAGTCTATTTATAAAAGGCGTTCTAAGCAGTTTCAAAATGTCTAGGGGACAAATGAACAACCTAGACCATCAAATGTGGCAAGACTGATTCAAGCAGCTAAGGTAAAGGGTATTGAAATAATGTATAAATTAATGATAAACGAAAATGAAGAACAAAGAAATATACAATTAGAATACTTGCGTCAGCGACCATTGCAGTGAGTCGAAAACAAAAGTGAAGAACAAAGAAACATCTGTTCTAAGATAACCGGAAGCAAGAATTAAAGCTAGTCAAAAAATAATGAATATTTTTTATGCGGTTACAGGACATGCGACAACGAGGAGTAGAACAAATTTAAAAATGAAAGTGAAGAAGAAAGAAATATTATGTTACAAGAACAACACCATCACAATCTTGGAAGCCAACAAAATATAGCACAAAACCCTGTACAAACATACAAAGATGCCATAAACTACACAACTGTTGATTAAAAGTCATTGGGGCCCTTCAACCTTATATGTATTCCCTGTGGAGCCCTCAATTTCCCCGAGGAAAGGATAGCAAACAAAGGTGATTCATTTGAAGGTTGCTACTTGCAACGAGGATCAATCTATATAAGCCTGCCTTATTCTGAGTGCTGGGGCCCGGCCTCGAAATCAGCTACATAGTCTATTTTCATGAAACTGGCGAATTGACATTTCTGGCCACAAAAACAATCTAAAGGGTCACAACTTTAAGGAAGAATTTGTATATTTCACAGGGTGGTTTTATCGAACCTATGGTGACGCCATGACATTAAGAAGAGGCTCACACTGTCTGCGGTTAGAAAAAAGCGACAATGAGAAACGGTATATACAAGCCGGTCGCGTAGCCGTGCTGGAGCCTGGCCTTGAGTTCGTTTACGTAGTTTTTTCCCTTAAAACTGGCATATTGACATTTCTGGCCACTAAAATGATCTAAATAGGCCACAACTTTAAGGGAGAATTTAAGTTTTTCCCAGGTGGTTGTATCGAACCTATGATGACGCCATGGCATCAAGAAGAGGCTCACATTGTCTGCAGTTAGAAGACAAGTGACAATGAGACTCTAAATATAGAAGCCTTCCACGAAGTCGTGCCGGGGTCCGGCGGTGAAGCCGCCTTCCTCCCAGTGGTTTTATATATGTGTCATGTCACAAAAAAGTATGTTATGCTAGAAAAATGTCGAAAAAATGTATATTTGTAAGTATATGTCAGAAAAAGGGAATATGTGAAAATAAAATCCACTTTTCACTGTGGTGTTGTTGGAAACTAATCCGTTTGGTCCTAATAATGGTATGCCACAAGTGTTTGGAACAAATTAGAAGAAAAAATCTAGCCATTATCTGCATCAGGTGTGCAAAAAGGACGTCAATTTAATACAAGAAAACGAACAATTTGCAACGATATGACGTAGGGGATTTTTGTGCATGACAAAACTAATCTAGATGTTTGGAGAGTAGAGCAAAAATCTGACCCTAGAATTTTCAAAGGTTGTGCTGTTAAAGGATCGTATTCTTTGATCGACCCAGCTAACCCTTGCTGTTATTTGATCTACGTTATCATTTTTTACGTTTCTTGCGATGGTGGTACTCCGTATCGACTGCTGGTATTCGATAGATACAATAAGTTCAAGTTTTGTCCTCAGGTGGAATTGGTGCTGCAGTGAGCTGATAGTGGTAGCAGTAATCAGCCCTGCGTCAGAATGATAAAGTTTTAGGGAGGGGCTTGATCTTCAAAACTAACAAACTTCACCGCCTTTAATAAGTGATGGATGGGTTCAAACCATTAAAGCAACTAAGTTTGTCTGTGGGTTATGTTTGCCTCCGACTACCTACTATTGGTATGTTACAGGAAAGAGGGATTCCAGGCCTAGCCTCCACGATGCCCCATGACTTAACTTATTTTTCTTACTGTTCTGTTTTGCTTTTTTAATGAGCTTGTTCTCCTCCCCTCTTTCGCAAATAAGTTTCTCTGTTAAGTACCTAAGCTCTTAAATTTATTTTCTTTCATGTTTTGGGATTTCAGATTCAATAAGGAAGATCGTCGGGAAGCGACTTCTTACTGCTTGGCTCAATAGGGCTCAAACCGTGATCAACTTTCTTCGCATGCTAGATGTTGATTCATCTCAGAAAACTATTGACTTGGCTTTACAAAATATTTTCAGGTAAATTGGAAATTTTTTTTTTGACAAAAGCTTTAGATATTTGTGCGGATGCAAACACTAAAAGGTAAATTGGATAATCTCTTTTTATTAAAAAAAAAATCGATATTGAAGCATTAGTAAATCTTTTTAAGACATACGGTAAGCAAAAGCACTGCATTGAGTCTTGTGCTCGTATGTTCAAAATGAAATTCCCTCCAAGGTAATTCAAATGGTAATTAAATAACAAAAAAGAAGTAAATAAAATTAATGATGAGATTGCCGATTGACTCCCAGGAGAATACAGAACCAATAGAGTTTGTGATTATGTGAAGGATAAACAGGAAGGAGGATTTAAATTTACGCCTGAATTTCTTTATCCGGGTCAAATTGCTAATTTGCCACCCCATGACAAAAAAATAACACAGTAATTATAATGTGAATACAATAAAGCTAATGTGTAATTCAAGTTCTAAGAATCATTTCAACCATTAGTCCTAGCTTTTTTTCAGCCGCTGAAAAATAAAATAAAACAGAACAAAAACCTTACGCCTTTGCCATTTTGCTTTTTGAATCTTCAGTGTAGTCTTCCTTACTATTAATAATACTACCCAAGCAAATAAAATAAATACACTAAGTTGCTTTTCTCATTAGACCATTACCAAGAATGCTTTCAATGCTTTTTGTAGTTTCAAAGATTTTTGTAGTTTCAATGCTATGTAATCAAAAGAATAGTTTGCTGTAAACAAACTTCATATGTTTGATTTCTATATGTATATGTCCACATAATATGTTTCTTGGAAGGATACATGTGGAAACAAGCCAAAGGGCCAGTCGGACAACAGAGTCAAAAGCGGAAAAAAACCGTAGTGCATACCGGTTTGCGAGGACTGGAGAAAAATAGTTTTCCCACTTCCCTGAATTTTGAGCTCCATCCCCTCCCCCCGAGAGAAAACTTTTCCTGAAATTTTGAGCTCGAACCTCGAGCTGTGTGATAAAAGAGAGTATAACTTACCAAGGTATGTATAAAGCCCTATTGACAACATGCAAAACACAACATGTTTATCAGAGTCAACGCTAGAGTGATTTACAGTGGTTTCAATGTTTGTTTTTTTTTTTTAAGAGGAGGGGGGGGCATTCGGTTGGAAATTTTCTAGTGCGTTTTTTAAGAGTCAAAAGTGATCGGGGATCAACTAGCCAACCCTACAGCCTTTTTTCCCCCAATTACTTTCGAGGAAAATTTTAAGACTTTGTTAATGCCATTTTATTAAAAATAGTTCAAAGATAAAATAACAGATTCAAGGCTCAATCCCCCCCCCCAAAAAAAAAACAACAAAAAAACTTATTAGCGATATTTTATTCAAAAAATTGTGGGAGCTGATCCCTGGCCCTCCTTGGCCCGATCTCCCTCCCACCAAAACAACTTATTAATGCAATTTTATGACAAAACGTAAGGGAGCTGACTGCTGGCCCTCCACTTCCCGACCCCCCCCCCCCAAATGAAAAATTTGTTACGATATTTTATTCCAAAAACTACGGAAGCTGACCCCTGGCCCTCCATGGCCCCCTCCCCCAAAAAAGCTTATTAACGATATTTTATTCCAAAACTTATGGGAGCAGATCCCTGGTCCTCCATGGCCAGACCCCCCCTCCAAAAAACAAAAATTATTAACGACATTTAATTCCAAAACTTATGAAAGCTGACCCTAGCCTTCCAAGGCTCGACCACCCTCTCCCCCTCGAAATAAATTATTAACGTTATTTTATTCCAAAATTTATGGGAGCTGGCCTCTGGCCCTCCATGCTCCAACCCATAGCCCAATTTTAGAGGAGGAGGATTTTTCATGGGGAATTTATCCGGGGGAGCTTTTTGGGGGATGTGCATGGGGAATTCTTAAGGGGGTTGACCCCCTGCCCTCCATGGCCTGACCCGCCCACACCAAAAAAGTTATTAACGGTATTTTATTCCAAAACTTATGGAAGCTGACCAATGGCTGTCCATGGCCCGTCCCCCCCCCCTCTAAAAAATGCTATCTATATTTTATTTCAAAACTTACGGGAGCTGATCCCTGGCCCTCCTTGGCCAGAACACCCATCCCCCTCCAAAAAATAATAACACTCTGTTCCAAAACTTATGGGAGCTAGCCCCTGGCCCTCAATGACCCACCCCCACTTCCCAAAGAAAATATCAACGATATTGTATTCCAAATCTTATGGAAGCTGACCCCTGGCCCTCCATGGCCCAACGCATGATCCAACTTTGGAATGTTGGTAGCATATAAGCTACCAAAATTTAATTTATTTTCATTATTTTGTAATACTTTCTCTGTGGCTGCTCAGTTATGCATATGAGGGAAGGGGTTTTATCCGGGGGAGTTTCCCAGGGGGATTTGTATTGGGGATTTGTCGAGGGGGATTTCACGGAAAAAATTTTCGGGGGGGGGGAGTTTTTCTGGGGGAATATGTCTAGCACAACGATATAGTTTGGAAGATATGGTATTGCACAGACACAACAACCGTTAAAAAAGGTCACTATAACTATACGTGTCTTGAATCTAATAATAGTCAAATCAAAGTGATCCTCTCCCTTCTACGTCACAAATGACATAATTCAAAGAATCATAGTTACGAACACCTCTGTTATATTTGTCGAACCTCTTTATCTCGTTTCATTCAATCACTGTGAATTATTCATTTTTTTTTCCATTTTTAGCAGGATTGTTTGATCTTGGTTGCGTTCGAAAGGACTAAGAGTATTAACCTTTAGTGTAGTTAAGGGTATTAACCTTTTTATACAATGTATAACGTCACTGGAATACTATCATGCCTTTTAAAAATTTATATATATATATATATATATATATATATATATATATATATATATATATATATATATATATATATATATGTATATATATGTATATATATATATATATATATATATATATATATATATATATATATATATATATATATATATATATATATATATATATATATATATATATAAAGCTCATCAGTTAAAGATGTTATTTCACTCTAATTTTTATTTTCATTTTCAATGCTGTAATAACTGGAAAGAAAATATTTGTATTGTAATTTGCATTCAGTGAAGCGCCAATGACGCAGTAGGATTTTGACTTTTGCTGTTACGGAAGGGGGCAGTATCCAAACCCTTGTTTGTTGTTATGTTTGTCTTGAACAATCTTGGAAAGAAATATGTTTCTTTGAAGAATATATATAGAAACAAGCCAAAGAGCCAGTCGGACAACATGAACAAAAACGAAAAAAAAAAAATCAAAAACGGAAAAAAAAATCCACATTGGTTTGTGAGGACTAGAAAAAAACAGTTTTCCCACTTCCCTGAATTTTGAGCCCCTTTAACGTCTCCTCCCCCCGAGAGAAACCTTCTTATGAAATTTTGGACTTGAACCTCCGGTAGTGTAATAAAACAGGATGTAACTTAACAAGGTGTGTATAAAAAGACAAGCATGCAAAAGACAATATGTTTATTTAGTAAATACTATCAAGCCAGCAATATTAGTTCCTGCATAAACTACATATTTACCGGAATGTTTGCTTGAATGCAATATAAATTACTGAAATTTTTTTTCTGGAATTAATAATACATTTACTGGGACAAGAGTGCATTCTAGAAGTGTATAATAATAGTTTCCACCCAGCTAATATAATTACTGATATAACTCAGAGGACTTTGTATCCTAAAGTCGACAAATTTTCAAAATCCATTTTCAAATTCCCGAAAACAACTCTTAATATGACTTTTTACTTTGTTTTGCGAATACAAAATACGAAGAAAATGTGTTTTCTGTTAAAATGTGTGGCTTTCAATTAGGAAAACCTAGCCTTAATTCAAAGCATTAACCTAGTAAAGAACGAACTCGAACTCATAGTAACCAAAAATTTAAAACCGTATTTTGAAAATAAATCTCAAGTTTGCAAGGATCACCATTTGAAGCTGTTTCAGAATTTGCAACTGTTATTTCGGTTAATCTTAAATGTAGAACTTTATTTGAAATAAATCTAATGAAACAGGAAGATAAAGAAGACCCGTTGACCTAGTTGACCTATACAGTGAAAACTGAAAACCAAAACAAGTTAATAACTACTTAACTTTACATTTAAGCCTAAATATAATTAAGCTACCTTCTGAAACCGTTCATTGACACAAATATAAGATTTTCTTGTTTCGGAAATATTACTTTATTTACAGACGAACTTACAAAAATAAAAACCAGAGAACCGTTTGGTTCGTTTGGCCAACTTTAAGCTCAAACATATAAAATTTATATAAACAAACAAAGACCAAACATAAACTTCACTGATGGGCTAAGAAGTTAACACATGGCCTATTTAATTAATATATTTATTTATTTTAATATATTATTTATTTATTATTTATTTTATTCAATAAAGGAGGAAGCCATAGGCTTGTTACATAACGAACACAAAAAATAACAGCTCAAACAGCAACACTGCAAAACACAAAACGAAAAATAAAACAAAAAAATATTCATCAGTAAAAACAACTATACAACTAACTATATTACAGAAACTGTTTTCCATAGAACTCAGTTTCAACAAGAGCACTCTTAAAATGATTGCACTGTTTGCGTAGAAACTACGGTCTCAGGTAAACTATTCCAAAGTTTTGTTGCACGATTAACAAAGCTACATTGACCTATTTTCTTGTGCACTTGTGGCTGATACAGTTTATACGATTTTTGTCAAGTGGCTGAGTAATGACTAAGTTTGAAGAAATCAGCACAGTCCACATTATCGACTAATACGGAATGTATTGATCAGGTCAATCCTATCCCGTCGAAACTCCAGAGAAGGAAGTCCCAAACACTCCAGTCGACGCTGATATGGTAAATGGCTCAAATATGGCACAAACTTTGACGCGCGATGTTGAACCCTTTCAATTTGCTGCGAGTCACATTTCCATGTAGAATGCCACACAGAGGAACAATATTCTACCACCGGGCGTACTATTGTCTTGTATAGTGTCATAAAAGTGTGAAGGTTAAATTTCTTGAAACTTCTCTTAATCCGAAGCAGACCGTAATTAGCATTTCGTGAAATTATTGACACATGCTTGCGAGACTTCAATTGGTTGTCAAAGTGGATTCCTAAATCCCTTACTGAATCTGCAGATGAAACAGGTGTATCAACAAGAAAATAATGATAAGTCGAGCTTTTCGAAAAGTAATGGAGTACAAGACATTTTCGATGGTTTACAAACATGGAGTTCAATTTACACCAATCATTTAGGGCATTCAGATCCTCTTGAATAAGGGTGACATCTACCGGGGAGATAACACTTTTATACAGTTTTATATTGTCTGCAAACAGTTTGAAAGCGGAGTGACGAAATACATCAAGCAAATTGTTTACAAGCAAACAAAATAACACTGGACCCAAACAACTACCCTGTGGCACACCACTCAAAATCGGACTCTCACTTGAAAGTGCACTACCGACTATAACTTGCTGGGAACGCCCTGATAAATAATCTGTAATCCATGTTGAAGTTCTACTGCCTAGCTTATACTTTTTCACATTTTTCAAGCAACAAGGTAATTGAAACTTTGTCAAATGCTTTACTGAAGTCAATGTACAAGCAATCGAACTTAGAACTGAAATCATCCATATTTTGGAAACCTTTTACAACTTCTAACAACCGTATATTACATGACCTGTTTTTTCTAAAGCCACGTTGTGACAGATGCCATAATTTATTTTGGTTGAAATAATCTTGTAACAAATATACAATAATGTTCTCAAAAACTCTCGAAAAAATTGAGGTGTTTGAAATTGGACGATAATTTCCAAATTGAAATTTAGATCCTCCTTTGTGGAGTGGCTTTACAGCCGTTTTTTTCACGCTGCAGGGCATTTACCACTCAATAGACAGTGGTTAAACAAAAACGCAAGAGGTTCAGCTAAACACGTGGCTGTCTTCTGAAGAAAAGCGTTAGAAATACCATCTATATCTGGAGCTTTATTAACGGAAAGGTCACGGAGAAACCTGCTCTGAAGAAATATCAGAGTTATCGAAAGGCACGTTGTCTGCTGAAACAAATTCGGTAAAACGGGATGGACTGCATGCATGGACATCATTTGGATTTACAAAAACTGACGAAAACACTTGATTAAACACATCAGCCTTTTTCTAATCATCACTTATTAATTCACTTGTAGCTGGGTCATCAAAAATGCACGAAATATTATCAATATATTATTTTTTAAATTAATATATTTTATTTCATTCTTGCCTCTTCTAGCTTTTTCTTAAATATGTGGTCAGATTTAGTTAAAACTTCATCCTTTCTCTTCTTCGTGTTGAACCTCTCTTCTCTTTTTTGCCTTTTCTCTTCATTACTTGTTCTTTCATGCTTACTTTCCTCTGTTTTATGTCCCTTTTTAACGTGTCATTTATTATAAGCGTCATTGGGTTTCAAATCTGAGCAGTTTCCGTAATCATCATTTGATCTGTCAAAACATTTTTTTATTTTCAGCTTCTTCAGAGTTTTCTGTTTTCCTTTTTTTCACTCTTGATTCACCTTGATCATCTGTGTGGCAAATTCTTTTTTCTTCATCATTATTTTCGTAGTAGTCTCTTGCCCTCTTCTTTCTTAGCTCATTTTTATGTTCATAATCTTTTGAGGCATCCATGTGCTGTTCTCTTCTGCCTTGCCCTCGATATGAATGCCGTGGGGTGTACTCCTTTCTATGATAAGCCCCTCTAATACTCCGAATAAGAGATCTGTACCTATATTTTCTTGCTCTGTAAAATTGTTTTTCTTTCTTGCATTTCGGCAATATCCAAACTTCTCGTAGGGACTCCTACGACGCCTTTCGCGGTAAATAGGTTTACTGTATCTATAATGTCTTTAGTTGTAGTAATTATGATGTCGTTACCACTCATAATGTGGCTTATAAGACCGGTCATTGGGGTCATGTCGGTATTGTTGCTGCGTTCTGCTATAACTACACCTATATTCTCGCCTAGTAGAGCTATAACTTTCACAATGACAACCTTCACAAAATTCTCGTCTACTTGCATGCTTTTTCATCTCATTCTCACCAGTCTGGAAGACATTACCACTCTTTTCATTCCTTGGGTCCTTCCTGCTTTCTTCATAATCTTTTATAACGTCATAACGTGAAGGATTCATTTGTCGTTCGCGTTTGAGCTGATCACATGGTGTTTGAGGACTTCTGTTATAACTACGCCTAGGCTCTCGCCTAGTAGAGCTATCACTTTCTCTAGGTTTTGTGGAGGGGGTTCTTTCTCTTCTGCTTGCATGCTTTTTTATCTTATTCTCGCCAACCTGAAAGTCACTACCACTCTTTTCATTCCTTGGGTCCATTCAACTTTCTTCAGCATCTTGTAAAACACTATCAAACAGTTCGTGGGAACGAACTTAATAGTAAGAGCGACTCGTCTCAATAGTAACCGAAACTCTAAAAAACGGAATTTTGATACTAATAGATACATCAAAAGAATTTAATTCTTATGCTTATTTAAATATGTAAGTTTCATCAAGTTCAGTTATACCCATTAAAAGTTTGCGTTATACCCATCAAAAGAGAATATTTGCCTTATTTTCAAAAAAAGGGAAAAACACCCCCTAAAAGTCACTGAATCTTAATGAAAATCACACCATCAGATTCGGCGTATCAGAGAACCTTACTGTAAATGTTTCAAGCTCCTATCTGCAAAAACATGGAATTTTATATTTTTTGTCAGAAGAAAGATCATAACGTGAAACCTTGAGGATTTTCTTCTTTTTCTGAATTAAGTTTATGCATCTTTTTATATGGTAAAAGACGTCATGACAAATCACGTCATCATGGTAATTACAAAAGGGATCCTCAACATAAACTTCTTTTTCAAGTTTTAATATAACGTCATTTATGGTTATAATCATTTTTTTCGAAATTGTCTGTTATACCGACAGCCCAAGCATTTGGACAAGACGTGAAGTTAATCATTCATACTTTATAATTTGCAGAGTAATTGTGCAGAGTACACATTTTGCATGTGGGTCTTCTTTACTTTCCTCTTTCATTAAATTTATTTCCCAATAAACTTTTGCAATTGTTATCTCGGTTAATTAACCGAAATAACAATTGCAAATTTTGAAATAGCTTGAAATGGCGATCCTTGCTCACTTGGGATTTAGTTTCAAAATACGATTTTAAATTTTTGGTTACTGTGGGTTGGAGTTCGTTCTTTACTAGGTTAATTCATTGAATTAAGGCTAGGTTTTCCTAATTGAAAGCCACACATTTGAAGCATAGAAAACGCATTTTTTTCTTTTTTTTTATTTTCGCAAAACACAGTGAAAAGTCATATTAAGTGTTTTTTGCAAGCTTTTAATGGAGATGGACTCGCTACTTTAATATCCACATTGTTCTAGACTTGGGAAATTTGGGCTTTGAAAATTTGTTAGGATACAATGTCCTCTGAGATATATCAGTAATTATATTGGCTGTGTGGAAACTATAATTATGCACTTCTAGGGTGCACTCTTGTTCCAGTAAATGTATTATTGATTCCAGCAAAACATTATTTCAGTAATTTATGTTGCATTCCAACAAACATTCTAGTAAGTATGTAGTCAAACAGTTCGTGGTAACGAAATGTAAGTAAGGAGCGACCCGGCTAAATGGTAACCGAAACTCTAAAAAAAGGGATTTTTATACCAATAGATACATCAAAAGAATGAGATTTTAATTCTGATTTCAAATATATAAGTTTCATTAAGTTTAATCTAACCCATCAAAAGTTACGTGCCTGAAAAAATTTGGCTGATTTTCAAAAAAAGGGGGAAAGACCCCCTAAAAGTTATAGAACCTTAATGAAAATCACACCATCATATTGAGCGTATCAGAGAACCTTACTGTAGAGGTTTCAAGCTCCTAACAAAAAAAATGTGGAATTTTACATTTTTTTGCCAGAAGAAATATCACGGATGCGTTGTTATTTTTTTTTTTTTTTTTTTTTTTTTTTTTTTTTTCCAAGGGTTGATTTTTAAGACCCAGTGAGACTCTAAAATCGGGGTAGGGGGATTTGGACACTGAAATAAAATTTCTAGTACCCTTTTTAGTGTATCAAAAAAATGGAGGGCAACTTGACCCCCTTACACGCTCATGTTTTTCCCAACGTCACCCGATCGAAATTTTGAGATTGCAATT
Source organism: Artemia sp. Qi Xiang Cuo (assembly GCF_049724085.1). Lineage (NCBI taxonomy): Eukaryota > Metazoa > Arthropoda > Branchiopoda > Anostraca > Artemiidae > Artemia > Artemia sp. Qi Xiang Cuo. The sequence goes on along the minus strand of NC_142797.1, from coordinate 63,297,245 downwards.
TTGTTCAGCATGGTCGAAAATATGATAAAAATGTCTTTTAGGATGACTTGATCCCCCAAAGTCCCCAGGGGGAGGGCTGAAAGTTATGAACTTTACCCAATGTTAACATATAGTATTGGTTATTGGGAAGTATACAGACTTTTTCAGAGGAGATTTTTTCTGGTAGGTGGGGGAAGGAGAGGGTCGGGGGCTATATGGAAGGATCTTTCCATGAAGGAAGTTTTCATGGGGGCAGGGACCGGGCGAGGCCGGGGGCGCCGGATGTCCCAGCATTATTAAAGAAAAAGATCAGGAATTAAATAAAAAAAAAACAAGTTTTTCAACTGATCAAATGATTGTGATTAAGAGGTCATTTTTAAAGAACTGGAAAAAATTCGAACATAGTTTAAAGAGCAGGGTATTGACTAGGGGGCGAACCCTCTAATATACGCGTTAAAAATTTATGAATATAGAAGTTCGTTACGTAAGTTAATTCTAAGTTACGTATATTTATTACTAATAAAAACGTTCGTAAATAAAATTAAACAAGTTTCGAGAAATCCATTTAACCAAATATAATACGCAAATTTTGTTTTAATTATTCATGTACGGTGAGCCAACATCAAAACCTGCATTAATTCAAAAACTTTCGAAAATTAAATAAAAAAAACAATTTGTTTTAACTGACCGTAAGGAACGACGTTAAAACTTAAAACGAACAGAAATTATTACGCATATGAAGGGGGTTGTCCCCTCCTCAACGCCTCAGTCTTTACGATAAAGTTTGACTTTCTCCCAACTCTATTTTTTTAAACAATAAAAAAACTTTAGCGTAAAGAGCGAGGCGTTGAGGAGGGGACAGCCCCCTTCATATACGGAATAATTTCTGTTCGTTTTAAGTTTTAACGTCGTTCCTTACTTTCAGTTAAAAAAACTTGTTTTTTTTATTTAATTTATGTAGAAACCAATATTGGTTGCTTGATACTGTTTACTAAATAAACATTTTGTCTTTTGCAGGTTTTTTTTTATGCACACCTTGTTAAGTTATACCCTAATTTATTACACTACTGGAGGTTCTAGTCCAAAATTTCAGAGAAGTTTTCTCTCGGGGTGCAGGAGACATTAGAGGGGCTCAAAATTCAGGAAAGTGGGAAAAATATTTTTATCCAGCCCTCATTAACCGATGTGGATTACAGATATTTTTTTTTCCTATTTTTGTTCATGTTGTCCGACTTGCTCTTCGGCTTATTTCTATTTATATATTCTTCCAAGAAAAATATTTCTTTCGAAGATTGTTTAAGACAAATATAACTACAAATAAGAGTTTGGATGCTGCCCCCTTCCCTAACTGTAAAAGTCATCCTACTGCGTCATTGGCGCTTCAATGAAAGCAAATTATATGAAAAAAATTTTCTTTCCAGTAATTACAGCATCAAAAAGAAAAAGAAAAATTAGAGTGAAATAGCATTTTTAACTGCTGTTCAGGATGGGAAAGTGTGGTTGACAGTGGTAACATAGAAAAAGGATGGGAAGCATTTAAGACAGTAATCCTACCTGCAGAAAAACACACATACCCGGGTATACTGGTGACCCCTGCCAAAAACATTCCCCTTCCTACCCAAAGCAGCTAAAAGGGCTAGAAGGAAGAAGAAAAGAGCATGGACCAAATACATATAGTGAAGATGTAATAACCACTATGACACGTTCAAAAAATGCAAAAACAGGCTAAGAAATTTGACTCGGAAGATCGTAGAAAACCACGAGGAGCAATTGCAGCTGATGCAAAGCAGAATCCATGGGGTTCTGGTGCCATGTCTCAGCAGCTAATCCCTCTAGACGCGATATCCCAGACCTCAAGAAATAGGATGACACAAAGGCCTCAGGGGCTAAAGAAAAAGCGGGTTTGCTCAACTCTAGCTTTGGTACAAATTTCTCCACTCAGCCCATAGCAAACCCCCCACCCACTTTACCAGAGCAACCAATCCGAGAACCAATATACATGACAACTATAAGTATAAAAATGATCTGAAAAGGCTTAAAAGACTGGATGCGAATAAAGCTGCTGGGCCAGATAACCTGCTGCTGGGCCGCTCCCAAGTGACTGGAAGCAGGCCAACATCAAGCCCATCTTCGAGAAAGGGAGACATCTTCGAGAATACTTCTATTGTATGCAAGGTCCTTGAGAGCATCATAAATGACGCACTGGTCTCTCACCTTGAAAGAAATCAGTCACTTTAAAAAAGTCAGTATGTTTTCCTTAAAGGTCGCCCAATCGACACAAATTTCATTGAATCATATGACTTTGTGACCAGACTCTTGGATAATGGTCTTCTGGTGGATGTCATATTGCTTGATCAAGCAAAAACCTTTGATACAGTACTGCAGCAACTTCTTCTCCTGAAACTGGAAGCATACAGGGTGCATGAGGATATAGTTGCCTGGATTGAAGCCTTTCTTACTGGAAGAACTCAGATGGTAGTAGTTTATGACGCCACTGGTAAAACTGTTTATTCTGATGAAATTCCTGTCATTAGCGAAGTTCCACAGGGCACAATCCTGTGGCCCACGTTGTTCAGTATATATATTAACGACTTTACAACTCACCTGAAAAACCCACTTTCAACACATGCTGACGATTGCAAGCTCTTCGGACAGGCCCAATCAATCAATCAATCAATTTATTTAATCAATAATTGATTGATTGCTGTAATAATTGGGGCTAATTCAGTAATTAGCCCCAATTACTCAACAATGCAAAAAGATTTAGATGAACTATTTAGATGATCATCTGAGTGGGGTTTGCAGTTCAGTGTGTTAAAATGCAAAGTCCTGCATCTTGGACACGACAACCCTAGACGACCTTACCATATCGGAGATGACCTACTTAAAGCTGTTAGTAAGGAGAAGGGTCTGTGGGTTATTGTTGATGACGAACTCAAGTTCAACAGCCACACACGTGCTCAAGTTGCTAAAGCAAACCGAACCCTGGGGTTCATAAAACCAAGGTTTACCATCAGGAAGCCGTGTGGGGTCAAGAAGCTGTACACATCCCAAACCCCATTATGAAATGGACGTTAAAGCACTCGAGAGTGTCCAAAGGTGAGCAACAAAGCTCATACCAGCTTTTCGAAACAAGCCGTACGAGGAACGCCTTGTGTCCCCCAAACTCCCCACCCTAGTCTAGCGAAGGAAGAGGGGAGACGCAATCGCTACTCGCAAACTGCTAGTAAACGACCTCTCTAGTCAAGTTTTCTCCTCGTCCCTCGCAAGCACGACGAGAAGTCACACAAAGAAGCTGCAAATCCCCCGTTGCCATCGACGTGAGCGCCGGCACTTCTTCTCAGTATGCGCCGTCCCCCACTGGAACAGCCTCTCCGAAGCCAAAATCCAGTCCCAAACCAAAGATGCGTTCAAGAAAGGAGTTGATCAGGACTGGGCCAATGCAGATTGCAGGCTAACCTGGGATGCCAAACAACAGTCATGTCATACCACCAGCGAGATGTTCCACAGGAGGTTAATCACCACCCTATCTCGCTGGACATGTGATTTAAGGTAATTTAAGGTAAACTTCTCAAGAAAAAATTCATCAAAATGATTTATATAAAGGGCGATAAAACACAACCCTGCTCAACTCCTGATTTAATACGAAACCAGCTGCTGACCTCATTTCCTACCTTAACCGCAGCAATGTTAGTCTCTACAAGGATAAAACTTTTGCTAAAGCTCGTCTATCAACAGAGTCGAACGCTTGCTCATAATTTGTAAAACTGAAGACCGAAGGTGTTTGATTACTCAGGCACTTCTCAATTATTAACCTAGGAGTGAAAATGTGGTCGACACATCCTCTACCTTTTCTAAAACCGCACTGTTCTTCCCTTAAAACATTGTCTATAGCATCTCTCAGTCTAAAAAGTATCATATTACTAAGTTTAACAGTGGTTTAATTAAGTTTTTTTCTAAAATCGCTGTGTACTTCCCCTTTTTCAAAAATCATATTCATGATCTGCAGTAACTTATTTCTAATCTCAGAGCCGCCATATTTAAGAAAATCATTTACCACACTATCAGCACCTGGAGCCTTATTATTCTTTAATCCTTTTAGTGCTGTCGCTAATTCTTACTCACAAAACAAATTTTCCTTCACATCCAAGAAGTATTACGAACTTCTTAATTTTACTCTTTACCTTTTCCTTCAACTGTATCTCAGTTTAGCACACTCCCATAATGTTCTGCCCATCTCTATTTAACCCTTTCCTTATCACAAATTGTGGCCCCGTTCCTATCTTCAACTGGGACAAGTCCGGATTGACTACTCCCTCTCAATTTATCAACATGCCAGTAAACTTAAAACACACAAAAATCTTTTACTATTAAAGTATAAATGAAACCCAAAACGAACATAAATTGAATAAACAAGTCGTAGCAAACAAACATACAACAGGTACTAATATAAATGAATAAATAAATCTGTATAACTTAAAATGAATATGCAAATCAAGCTTAAAACGAACAAAAATCACTACAAACAAGAGTTTGAGTACTGCCTCTTTCCCTAACCTACTGCGTTATTGGCTGCTTACTGTAAGCTATATGTCTCTTGAACGGTACTTGAAAGAACTAATTAAATCAAACTGAATATTTGATATAAAATTATATTAATTGTTGAAAGCTTATCAGTTAAAGATGTTATTTCACTCTAATTTTTATTATCATTTTCGGTTCTAGGCGAACACCCCCCCCCCCCCCCGGCGAATACCACCCCGGAAAATACCCCCCGTGGAAAATAAGGTTTTCCAAATTTGAGAATTGTATTTGAGTTTTATTTTTTTAATTTCCGTAAGGGGAAGGAATTTTGGTACTTGTCTTGTGTATTATGCGCCACTCACTCAAGTTTGCGCTGTGTAAAATTCGAGAACACACCGTTTTTTTTGTTAGTTTCTTCGTTACTTTAGAAATAAACTTGTGCTACAGATTTGCACATTCGGGGGGGGGGTAAGCCTAGCGGTTCTGCATGCGAAAGGCGTTTGGTACAATTATTCTGCATATTAGATAGATAGAAAAATAGGTGTATTTTAAAGCCAAATATACGGCCATGAACACACTAAAATCACATAAATGAATATAGTGAATGGGAGACGGGGTGTTTAACCCCCCGAAAATGCCCCCCCAAGAAAAATACCCCCCCCCCCCCCACGAAAAGTAACCCCCCGGAAAATACCCCCTCGTTGGAAAATACCCTCATGGAAAATACCCTCTCCCCCTGTGGAAAATAAGGTTTCTAAATTTGAAACTTTTCTTTGAGTTTTATTTTTAGTTTTGTTGAAAAGTGCTAAGGAACGGGAAACAGAGGAATTTACACACCAGAAGTATCTTAAAAACTTAGAAAAAAAACACAAATCCATGTGTTGAAAAGGCTTCCATATGAACTTCTGCCATTTTTGGCAGTAGCGGGTGCCAAATTAATAAAAAAAAAATGAAGAAGAAAAAAAATTTAGACAAAAATTTTAGGCAAAGATAGTTGGCTTTGGGAACGAACAAATTCTAAATTTTTAAGTTTTTACGGACAAAAGAGTTGTCAAATTCTACGAGTTTGTTTTTCTTATCTTCCAAGTGTAAAACTACCACAAATCACCATTAACAAATAAATGAAACCCAAAACTAACAAAAATTACAGTAGATAGCCTAGTCAAACTCAAAACGAGCAAAAAGTAAAAGGAATATGGCTGACAACACCCATGTCTTCTTCAGACCAGAAAAAATTTGCACTTTACTTAAAAAAACAAAAACAAAAACAAACCGTGTATTGTCAGTTTGATATACATCTTCTGATATCTTTTCCTTATAGTCTTAATACTTCTTTATTTGTTGAAGTCAAAAAAGTGAAAACATTTAAAATGTATTTTGTTTTCAGCAAAGTGCAAATTACTTTCTGGTCTTGAGGAGGTGTGGCGGTTGTCAGCCCTACTCATGCTAATTGTTGCTATTTTGAGTTTGAATAGGTTATTTATTGTTATTTCTCTTCGTTTTGGGTTCAATTCATTTATTAATGGTGATTTATGGTAGTTTTACGCTTGAAAAATTATTTGAATTTATTTCTACTCATTTTTGGCTTAATCAGGCCATGGGCACCGGCAAGGGGGGCAGAGGGGGGCATGGCCCCCACCTGGAAATTTGGGACTGTATAGTAATTATAAGGAAACCAAAGGAAAAAAAGAAGAATAGGGAAAAATCATGAAAAAAAATGTTTGTTGCCCCATTGTTGGCTGCCTGCCAATAGATTTTGACCCATAATAGGGAAAACTATAAGTTCAACTTTGTGACTGAGTGACCCCTAACAAGTTTTCCACAACAATTTTTTCTATATGATTTGGTTGGTGAAAAAAAACAAACAAAGAGAACAACAAATTCTTCATAGTAATGAATGGTAAGTAAATAACGATCCTTGTCAATAACATACACCTAATAATAGTATTACTTGGAAAAACGGTCATTTAAAAAAAAAACACTTGGAAAAAAAACTTAAATGAAACATTGCATTTACTTTATTCTGGGATTTTTTTTTTTTTTTTTTAATGCCTCGCTATTCTACTGTAATGTTTTTAGCGGCTATATCCCTAGAGAGAATTGTTTTCTGACTTCAAACTGTCCAAATACTTTAACCCCCGGAAAATAACCCCCCCCACTCGTGGAAAACAAGGCTTTCCAAATTAAAGAATTTTATTTGAGTTTTATTTTTTTTATTTCTGTGGGTGGAAGGAGTTTTGTTACTTGTGTATTATGGGTTCAAGTATTGTGCTAAAGTTCAAATTTTGTTCGAATCACAAATCCCTGAATCATATAGTCTATTTAATTAGACGAGATACCTGTTTTGAAATTTCTCAATAAAATTAGCGTAAAGAGTAAGGTAATAACGATGGAGCGAACCCTTTGATATGTGTAATAATATTTGTTCGTATTGAGTTTTAATTTAGCTTTGCTCCTTACTTTCAGCAGAAAAAATTTGTTTTTTTAAATTTAAGTTCTGATCGTTTTTTAAATAATGCTGGGAAATCCGGCGCCCATTCATAAAAATGTCCTGTCCCCCAAGGAAAGATCCTCCCGCGTAAACCCCTCCTCCGATCCCCCCACCAGAAAAAATCACTCCTGAAAACGTCAGTATACTTCCCAATAATCAATACTAGATGTAAACAATGGGCAAAGTTCATAACTTGCAGCCCTTCCCCCGGGAACTGTGGGAAATTAAGTCATCCTCAAAGACATATTTATTAATTTTAGACTATGCTGAACAAAATGGCTATCTAAAAATTCTTATTGGGTGACCTCGGGAAAAAAATTAGCGTGGAAGGGGGCAAAGTTGCCCTCCAATTTTTTTGGTCACTTAGAAAGGGCACTAGAATTTTTAATTTCTGGTCAAATGAGTCCTCTCACGATATTCTAGAACTACTGGATCAATACGATCACCCCTAAAAAAAAAGCAAATAAACGCGCATCCTTTCTTCTGGCAAAAAATACAAAATTCCACATTTTTGCAGATAGGAGCTTGAAACATCTACAGTAGGGTTTCCTGTTGTGCTTAACCTTGTGGTTTGATTTTCATTAAGATTCAATCACTTTTAGGGGGTGTTTCCCCCTTTTTCCGAAAATAAAGAAATTTTTTCTAACAAAAACTAGCAAAAAAAACGGTTTGTTCTCGAATTTTACACTGCGTAAACTTGAGCGAGTGGGGCATAATACACAAGTACCAAAATTCCTTCCCCCCTACGGAAATTAAAAAAATAAAACTTAAATAAAATTCTCAAATTTGGAAAGCCTTATTTTCCACGGGGGATATTTTCCGGGGGGTATTTTCCGCGGGGGGTATTTTCCGGGGGGTAAACGCTGGCCCGTCATGTTCAATGCTGTAATAACTGGAAAGAAAATATTTTTAATTTTATTTGCTTTCAGTGCAGCCCCAATGACGCAGTAGGATTTTGACTTTTACAGATGGGGTAGTATCCAAATTCTTATTTGTAGTTATATTTGTTTAAACAACCTTGTCGGCCAACATGAAAAAAAAAAATCTGTAATCCACATTGGTTTGTGAGGACTGGAGAAAAACATTTACCCCACTTCCCTGAATTTTGAAACCCTTTCACGTCTCTACCCCCCCCCCCTCCCCCGAGAGAAAACTTTCTGAAATTTTGATCTTACTTACTCTCGCCATTTACCCGTGCAGCAGCCATTTAAACATTTGCCTCTCAATTATTTGGACTATCTGTCTTGGCTTTTCTCTTTCTATATACAATTAGCCATGTCTTGATGCAACCTACTGCAAAATACTTGATAATTTCAATTCAAATATTTTTATAATCTGAATTGAAATTATCAAGTATTTTGCAGTAGGTTGCATCAAGACATGGCAAATTGTAGATAGAAAGAGAAAAGCCAAGACAGATAGTCCAAGTAATCGAACCTTCAGCAGTGTAATAAACAGGGTATAACTTAACAAGGTGTATATAAAAAGACAAGCATGCAAAAGACAATATGTTTATTTAGTAAAGAGTATCTAGCAACCAATATTGGTTCCTGCACAAACTACATACTTACTGGAATGTTTGCTAAAATGCAACATAAATTACTGAAATAATGTTTTGCTGGAATTAATAAAAGCCTACATTTACTGGAACAAGAGTGCACTGTAGAAGTGTTTAATAATAGTTTCCACCCAGCCAATATAATTACTGATATATCTCAGAGGACTTTGTATCCTAAAGTCGACACCCTATTGTGAAAATGAAAAACTAAAAAGCAAACCAATATAGATAGATAGATAGATAGATAGATAATTTTATTCACCCACTCGATACAAAACCACAAATGGCACGAATTGAGTATAAAAAAAAAAACAAAAAAAACACTTAACTGCAAAAACAAAAACAAACGTTACGATACACCGCCAATAAATAAAGACATTATTACAAAAACTCACTAAGGACGAATTGCAATTGCCAGACTACTAGGCCCAAGCGACCCCAAAAATTCAGAACGACGTTTCGTCACAGCAGCAATCGGATCTGTGATACCGAACCTTGCAGACATCTTGGAATTTTTAACCCACGGTGGGGTATTTAAAAGAAATTTTGCATATTTGTAAAAAAGTGATCGAAGGTTTCTTTTATCACTAACACTAAATATATGCCAAAACGGTGATAAAGCCAGAAAGTGTGGGATCACCAGTGCATTATATAGCCTAGCTCGAATTTGTCGATTATATTTCGCTTTAGTTGAAGATAGCGCCCCGTAAGCCTTACGTGCCTTTTCTGCGAAATTACTTATTTGGCGAGCACGTGTAGATGCCATGTTATGACCTATAGGCATTCCTAAGTACATTATGGAGTCAGACAGTGGAACCTCTTGAGCACCAAATTTGACAGCAAGATCTATACAATCTGCATTTCTCCTATTGAAAGCAACAATCTCGCTTTTACTTGCATTAAAAGATAGGCCTATCTCTCTATAAGCATCATCTAGAATCTGAAAATTTTCTTCAATACGAGACAAACATCTACTTAAATTAAAAATATCATCTGCGTAATTAAGTAATGTTACATCCAAACCTCGGAAAATGCAGCTCATTTGCACTAACTTTTGGGCCTCGAGAACACTATTATTATACAACCGGGGTGACGAAATTGCACCCTGCCTAATGCCCTTTCTAACCGGAATAGCTTTTGGCAATACAATCGGCCCGTTAGGAGACGGGACTCTAACTTGGACTCGAAGCTTCTTATACATATCCCGAAAAGGCAAAATAACTGATCGGTCCACACCACGTTTATGAGCAGACACTAATAACTGGGGATGTATCCCAGAATCAAAAGCACGTCTAACATCGTGACTCGCCATAATAAGGGATTCATTCAGTTCATCAGCTTCTATTAATATATTAGCAAGAATATAATGGACGTGCTCGCGACCAACACCTTTTTTAAATCCGAACTGATTATCGGGGGTAGAACATTGAAAAGCAATATGATCTATAACTAGCAATTCCATAAGCTTACATAAAACCGGCGAAACAGTTATAGGGCGGTAAGATACGCATTCAGACGGATTTTTCCCTTTTTTCAAAATAGGTGTAATTACTCCAGTACCAAAAACGTCGGGAACGAGACCAGAATTATAGATAATTTGGAATAGAAGCTCTAAATGACTCAGGAGACCAGCAGTACCATGTACAAGATGCAACCCACACAACTTGTCGACACCTTTCGATTGTTTCTTTTTTAATTTTGAAATTGCACGAATCAGATTAGGAACAGTTACTATGTAGCCAACACCAGAACTAGGCAACTCCATGAACTTATCAAGTTCGACTTCATATTTATCTTCAAGATCTTGTTCGGGTGGAGAGAACTCAGAAGTAAAGTGGGACACCCAATCTTGCTCAGAGATCACAGGTTCGACACTATTCTGATCACCATTACGTTTAAGAAATCTCCACACAGCATTTGGATCATTACTTATCAATTGACTATGTTGATCGATCACTTCACATTTATGCTTAGACAAAATCTTAGCAAATTTGCGTTTGCTGAACAGCCGAACTTCATTTACAACACCTGATTTCGGACTACCACACTCGTTCCAGAGCCTAAGCCAAAATTTTGCACGACCACAAGCTTCACTTAGAGCAGGGTTTTCGGACCACTTTGGAATTTCCGTTCCCACTCGGACTTTACGAATGGGGACCGCAGCGGCCTCGGCAGATAACAGTGCGTGAGATATTTCACTACAGTAGATGTTTAGTAGCAGCTGTTTCTCTTCATCTTGAATACATACACTCTGCTGTAGTAATTGGAACGGCACTTTAATCTTTGTGAGAATCTCATCCAATACGTAATGATAAGTAGCCAGGTCAATTTTACTCCAATTAGTTTTGATTTTCCACTTCTTTTCATTAGTTGGGGGGTTAGGAGAGGCAGGAATTACTCGAAAAGTGTTTATAATTGGAAAGTGATCAGACGCGCTTACGCTCAGATCTACGTGCGAATTGCCGCAAGCTGGAGATTGGATGGAACTTAACATGAAGTCGAGAGATGAAGTCGAGCCTGAGTTATGGATATAAGTAAAACACAGATCATTGTTAGCAAGACGAAGACCGTCACAGGAAGATAGGAGGATCTGTGCTCGAGCGTTAGACTCATCAGTCAAGTCACAGTTCACGTCACCAGCGACTATACATTCAAGGCCCTGGCTAGAACAGCTGCCCACCGAACTCGATAGCTTACTGCAGGCTTCACTAAATTTTTTTTCTGATTTACTGTCTCTGTAGTCTGTTGGCATGTACACAGAGTGGATAACAGTTTTGTGCACCTTAACAGCAACAAAAAAGTCTGAAGATTTATACAGAATGGGATTTAACCTGCTGCTAACAAGAATGGCGATTCCACCGGACGGCCTTCCCCTGCCCGATGACTTTGCAGGAGTAGCAAATACTTTGACGCCATCGTTTAGCTCAAGCAGACTAACGGCTTGATTCGAGAGGAAGTGTTCCTGCACACAGAGTACATCGTTATAACATACCAATCCTTCTAACAGTGGCATTTTATCAACCACTCCACCATTTAAGTTCCATGAAACAACCCGTATAGAATCACCGATCATTGTTTAGAATTTAGCTTCTGAGCTACTGGACATTGGAAGCTGTAGCACGGGTGTCGAGAAGAACCACACAGAGCGCATTTGGGGGCATTTTGGCATGGATTGTCCCGAGAGCTGGAATGATCTCCACCGCACTTTGAACATTTCGGGGGATCTACACAAGATTTTGCTGCATGTCCGTAGGACTGACAGTTGTAGCACTGCATCGGTAAGAATTTAAATTCTGTAATGGGTAGTCGCTCGTAACCAAAAATGGGCGGAGAGTTCATTGCGTTAAAGAGATGAGCTTTGCTTTCAAACTGTAATTTGAATGACCGAGTACTACCAATTTGTACGGCATTAACACAGTTCGGTACAACTGAGCGCAGTTCGTCATCTGAAGTTTCAGTGGGAACGTGGCGGATTATTCCGAAGAAAGCGGGAGTTTTTACTTTAACACTTATAGTTGAGTCACTTTTACCCACTGCCTCAGCCAGGGACTCGGCAGCATTCTTGTTGTTCAAGACTACTCTCCATTCAGATTTCCTAGGTTTCAGCTCCACAATGTTCGAACTAATATCACCACATACTCTGTCCAAATAGGATTTCCGAGCGCTAGGGTTCGAAAGATCTTTCGGGGGATTCTTCAAAACAACCGCATATGACAGTTTCGACATGATCGTGTTGGTTTCTGCCGCAGGCATAGCAGAGACAGAAGGAGAGGGATTAGAATCCACGTAACTATCGAACTTAGCACACAATTCGTTTACTTTCCGGGTTAGGGTAGCCGTCACTTCTCCCGGGATTATCGGAACTTCATCAGGTTCGAAAATCACAAACCGCGGCAACGAGATATTTTTATCTTCACAAACCCGAAATACTTTTAATATGTCCAGGATATCATCGGTGTTCTTCGATCGCGCAGTAACACGTGTGGTAATTCCTGCTAGGGGCCACAATAACTCCTTCGCCATTGCAATTGCGTCCTCTGAGAAAAACTCGACTGCTTTTTTCGCTATATCCTCCGAGCGATTACCAGCTTTTATCGCACGGAAAGCATAATTCAGTAACGCATTCCAAACCAATTTCTCATTACTCCCCATCGCAACAGCCACGTCACAATCCGTAATGCAAAATCAAAGTCCGAGGGGAGGAGCCAGTTCAATAAACTACGACGTAATACAGAGCTATTTAAGATAATAAGCGAGGGAAGCGTAGTTTCTTGCTACCTGATCCCCGCAGTTTAAGGGAGTCACACTCCCGGCAGGTACAACGGCCCTTGCGACAAGAAACTCCCCTCTTCTGCCCGCTTATTAGTAAAATTTAATAATATGAACGCACTCTAGAATCCGCTATTAAGAATTATTATAGATGACGCTGTTTTGCTTCCAAGCAAAGAGCATAAATTAGTAATAATATTATAAGGCAACTCCAGTTAAATAAATCTAATCTTCAACACAAATTATATGAGAAGAATTGAAAACTATGCTTCCTTACTGTTCCTGGGATCACAGATTCCAAATCGAGCACAACCTTGGTTAAAGAATCAAACTATTTCCATATAAATTTAACATATTCAAACTTAGTAATTTATTTGCTTCCACTGTTTAGAAAGTTACTATGAAAGTTAATAATAGAAAGTTAATATATATATTTTATTTATAGTTATATAGATATTGTTATACAGATTGTTATACAGATTGTTATACAGATATTGTTATTTATAGTAGCCTACAGATATTGGTTTGTTTTTTATTTCTTAGTTTTATATTTTATTTAATTTTATGTTTTATAGATTATTTTTGATTTTACCTTCGTTCTTCGTCTACATTTAGCGTTGAAGACAATATATTTTATACAGGTGAAATATCCGCGTCGTTTTGTTTTTTTTCTTCTGTGTAAGTTTCGTTTGTTTTTTCACTTTGAATTTTTTTTCCAATTTGTTTTTGTCCTTGCTGGCCAGATCTTTTTTTTTTTCCAGAGTAATCATTAACAAATTAATTTTGCCACTCTTTTCAGGTAGTTCATATTTTGTACCTTTTTAATCATTTACTATCATTTTTTTTATAAGCATTATAAATTCTCGGCCTTGATATGTATGTATTCTTACTCCGATCTTATTTAAGTCTCAAATCTGTTGACGAGCTGATCAAAGAATTACCTTTATCTGAAGAGCTCCTCGTGGAAAAAGAAAAATTAAGCTCACAAGTTGCAGTTTACTGGAAGAATTTGGCTAAATATTTTCACTCAAAGCAGAAGGACGAATATTTGGAGCGAATTTTTCCCGAATTGACAGCGTATGCTGACTATGTGAAAAGGTATCATTTTACTTTGTTGATGGATATCAGGTGCTTTATTGAAAGTGTATGAGTATGCTGCCGAATCTGTGGAAGCCCTGTTCCAGGGGGGATGGGAAGCCTTTTAGGTCCATTTTGATTTTGGGAAAGCTTAAAGGAATATTTAGACTCTTCTGAAAATTCACTTGCCTAGAAAAAATAGTGTTCCCTAAATTCTTATATGTCTATTCGAAAAAGAAAGTAAGATTTCAGAAGGCAGTCTGCGGTGCAAAAAGCGCCAGGAGCTTGTTTTTACCAGGATCTAAATGGATTTACCTCTCATTTTCCTCTTTTGATGTATTTTTTGCTTTTCCGAAATGTAGTTTTGCTTCTCCGAAGTTTAAACCCTGCTCCTACCTATTGACACCCCAGGAGGGTTGGGTTTGATTTGTTTGCGTTTTAATCCCAGCAAAGTGTTTTAATCCCAAGTATACAGATTTTGATGTACTCTAAAGTAATTTATTTAATGGGGGGGGGACTAGGCATCAAAAGCATGTTATACTGTGATTTGCCTTTAGAGGATGGGCACGGATGTTGAGCTTCGGAGTCCCAAGGGTGTACACTTGTAGATTGGGAACCAGCAACTCCTGTACAATATTTAGTCCAAATAAAAAATTCTGATTCTTCTTAAGGGACTGTAGTACTCTTTGATATTGATTAAATGCATAAAAAAATTAGGATTTTTTCGATTTTTTGGAAAAATTCAATAGAATACAGTACTAAAATTTTGGCCCTCATTTCCAAACAAAGGAGATTGTTTTGATATATAATTTATGGCACTGATTAACTGTATAATACATTAAATTGCTTTATTTATATACATTGACTGGCCTTTGATATATGTACATAGATTTGGTGATATATTTCTTCAGTGTAGCCATCCTTATGTATATGAATATTATTTTATTCATGAGGTTGTAATCTGTAAAGAACAAAATCAATAGGTGATGTTGATGATGATGAACAAATTAAAGGCCCCTGTTGACTGCTCGGTCACTTGGGCTTTAAATAAATCTGGATCCCGCTTTGGTTAATAAATCATCAATAACCTGCTCTATCACAATAATTAATCATAGTTATTCTTCCCATCACATCGTCATATCTCTCCCAATGGTAGCTATAAACTATGCCACTAGCTTTAGGAGCTATGCCACTAAATTATGCCACTATGCCACTAAACTATGTCACTAGCTTTAGGATCTATGCCACTGTGCCAATAAACTATGCCACTAGCTTTAGGATCTATGCCACTATGCCACTAAACTATGCCACTAGCTTTAGGATTGTCACTGTCATTAGCAAATCCTCCCAAAATCAAATTTACGCTCAACTCTTTTCTTCTTTCATGAAAAAACGTGCTGATATCCTGTCTTTGGAGAGTGTACTTATCATAATCTATAAGAAGATGTTCCAGACCTTCTTCTTTGTCACAAAAGCCACAGTTACTTGACTCTCCATAAAGCTTCCCCCTGTATAATTTTATATCTGCCTGACCTGATCTAAGACAAAATGCTAATCTTCCCTCTTTCCTACTTAATCCTTGATACACATTGCCTTGTGAAAGCAAGAATGTAGTAACTGACACCCCTAGTCAAAAATGAGTTACGAACCCTACCATAGTTATTTTTACGCTTTCTAATGGTGTATTTCGTTTTGTTGTACGATGCCTCCCGGTTGAGTAAGTCAAAAATTCAACTTTATCGTAAGTGCATGTTTTTCACTTTTGTGAGAGTGGAAATTTCGTAACTGACCGAAAGATCAACCTCCGGTCAGTTACGACAGTAGTAAGCGCCCAATTACCACGAGTCGTGATTGCGTAATATGCCTTACCAGGGGCCAGTGACCTATTACAATGAACGATACTTACCTTACCAGACGGGTTTTCTATTATGACACTCACTTTTTTGTGTGTTAAACAGAGAGAGAGAGAGAGCTGGTGGTCACACTAAGTTGATTAGTAGCTGGATTCAGATATAAGGAGTAATTTTCATTGTAGTTCTTGATAGTAGGAGAATCAAATTCAGAGAGAGAATAGTTTATTTGAGAGGATATTAGTGGAGAAAAAATGAGTGGTGCATTTACATTATTGGAGATTAATGATGGAACCGACAGCAGCAGCAGCAACGATATACGAGTACCCAATGTAGCCGTGGAAATAACCGCTGGCTGTAGACTATGTCTTGAATGGGACATTATGTATGCTAGATACGTGATATCATTAAGCAAGTTTAAGCAGGAGTAGCATCTAGTTTTTGAAGGAAAAGTGAAGATTCTCCATATAAATAATCTTCGTTCATCATTAGATATTTTATCGAAATATATTGTTGAGAACATAATTCATCAGTGAATATTATTATTTTAGTTATGTTCAATTAAATTGTTTCTAAGTCAAAGGTATTTTTTCTTTCTAAAATAGATTTGATTATATTTTATATAGTAGAAAAAAGAAATTTTGAATAGTCTGAAGTTGGTTGTGACAGTCTTGGGACTCTAAAAAATGGATAGATTTGAGAAAGAGCGAATCATGAGAAATTTACTTCTTATGGACAAACGTTTGATTCTAGATGATTATTTTCTAGAGTTGTCTATTCAAAGGATGATATTTTCTCGGGGAATGCTTGTTGATATAATGAAAACTGATTCCCCAACATTAGACTATTCCATGAAGCTTCTACATCGTGGTCCAAATGCATTTACACAATTTATTGATATATTGATCACGACACGGCAAAATGATATTGTGGATATGCTTTTAAACATTAGTTTTGAAATTTAGGACTTTTTTCGTGAGAAAGATGGTGCTCAAGGATGATTAACTCCTCTCTCTCTCTCTCTCTATCTCAGACAATTATTGTTGTTGCTAGCTCAGTTTCATTGTGGTAGTGAGAGTGTCAACACATGACAAAATGTTCCATACATGTCCGTTATGTATGTACACACTGGGCAGCTGGTCATCATCATGTGAGAATTGCACAATGATTGACGAGTATGATGAAGAGTGTAGATTGTGCAACCCGTGTAAATTGCATAGAGGATATGCTGTACAAATTAAAGGTTGTAATTCCTGTCTTGAAGAGGTGTGTGACTCTCATCCTAGAGGCCACCTATGCTCCAATTGTCATTATGATAAATGTAATCAGTGGGAGAGTACATATCCCGGTATGATTGGAAAGAATCCTAAACTGTTGGAACAACAAAAGAATATGGTTTCTACGTCATCGTTGTGAAGACACTGGGTGTTATGATTATAAGCCCACTGATTTTTATTTGGCTGTGACGGAATGTGATTCGACACTTGAGGACACTGTTTGTGAAATTGCTTCAAATAAGTAAATTGAAACATGTGAATTCTATAAAATGAATGGGAATAGTATCATTGACTGTACAAAGAGATATGAAAAGAGCGAAGTTAAGATCTACTGTAGAAAATTTGACCTTGACATCGCAGTATATCAGGATCAGTACACTGTGAATTCAGATAGTCTACCTGCACTAGTTGTTGTCGAAAAATACCTAGTAGAGGATGAAATCTAAAGAGTAGAAAAGTCATTTTATCCTGTATATAAATTTATTTTCATTAATAAACAATTTCACATACATCTGTAGAACATTTTATTCTTTGGGCACTAAAATCAATATTAAATTCACTTGTAAGTATATTATCCACTAGACAGTCGTTCAATTGAGGTACGTCAACGTAGATGTTGAGAAACTGTTTGTAGGTGTAACCACGACATCGGAACATAAAAAAGAGTAGTGCATGAAAGCCAAAGGTCTCAGTCGTTAAATCCTGTACTCTTCGTTGATTTTGAATAATGGTTTTCCCCCTGCTTTCAATAAAGTTGCTGATGTATGGAGCGTAGAATTTATCCGATAGGCCAAGAGAATCAAAAAGTTCAATATTCTTCGCTGTTTGAAAGATGCATAGCCAATGACCGGTCTTCAAAGTCGATGGACTGCTATTAACAATGATTAGGGTATTGTTAACACTTGAAATTTTTTCAATGAAGTCCGAAGGTATGCAATAGGACTTGAACTGGGACATGCATGGATCCATACTAAATACGTTGATGATTTGTTTTGTGTTCATGGTGCTAGGTCTAGTAGAACACTGCCGTCGGGGGTGACTTCCCAATAAGTTTCGGATTGACTCAGTTATATTAACGTGATACTCTCGGTCAGAGATTTGGCAAATGTACACTATAAATGTACTTTCCCTGTTCGTACTATGGCCATATCTTATGTGCCTGACAAGTCCAAAACAATAGCCCCATGATTTTTTGAAAACATTGAATTGGTTATTCCATTT
This sequence comes from Artemia sp. Qi Xiang Cuo, assembly GCF_049724085.1. NCBI lineage: Eukaryota > Metazoa > Arthropoda > Branchiopoda > Anostraca > Artemiidae > Artemia > Artemia sp. Qi Xiang Cuo. Next base: position 63,278,999 of record NC_142797.1, on the reverse strand, counting down.
TCAAATAATTGAGAGACATGAACTAGGGATTACATAGTAAACTTGTACAGAGTTCTATTGGATTTTTTGTTAAGTGATAGAGTGTACAGTGGAATACCATTCAGTTTGCACACAAGGCTAGATAGACCGAAAAAATTAAAATCGTGGGGGGATTCAGTCCAGGATCCAACGGCACTGCCACTCTTCACAAAGGCCAAAGCCAATTTCTCCATTGATAAATGATGAATTAATGTAGCTACGAGAGCCGGAGGCAATGTGACGTTGATTGGTGATCGTTTGGGAAACAAGAAGTTTAATGTTGTTACCATTGACTCTTAGCTTTTTCACTGCAAACGCAACAGAGCTCATAACCTGTTGTTTTCAGACGTGGAGAACTGCCGATGTGATAATGACATGTGCATCGGGGGCTGCAGGAACTGTTTTTCTCAAAATGAAATTTGATGGGGCCATCTGTAACTTTATGTCAATCTTGACATTGGAGGGTAGCCATTGGGATATATTGAATATCTAATGATCTAATATTCAAACTAGATAATACTCCCGGTTCCCTATAGTAGCATACTCTCTGTTAATACCTCAACCTATCTGATAGTCATAGCCCAATGATGGAACCCTCCATTCCTTGTTAGCCATTTACGTATTAATCATGAACTGCCAGTAAATTGCATAGTTTAAATAGCCGATGCAAGTGCCTAACAAAGTTTCAATCATAGATACAGCTTGTTTCTTTACTAGACGGTGTAGAATAAATTTCACAAATGATAGACCATCGCCGTTATTTGGAGTTGTATTATCTGACTTTTTCGTCACCACAACATTTAAATCAATAAATTTTGACGACAAATCAATGAAATAGTCTTCATTAGAAAATATTTGAAAGTGTATATTTTCTGAGAGGGGTTGTTGGGGATGAAATAGTTCATATTAGCCATACTTGACACTGACATCCACATTTTCAGCATTGAATAGATTAAATGAGGAACTAATTGATGGATATGATTCCTTGTGGGGGAGATAAGTCATCCTAAGAGAAGAAATTCTTATTTAATGTAACAATCTTCTTCTTTTTCTTCTTCTTCTGCTTATTGGTCTTCGTTGTACTATTTCTCAAAGTTCTTGTTGCTTTTCTTTGCTTCCTGCTTGGATAGAGACTGATAAGTCATTGACAAAAACGCATCCTTTTCATTCCCTCTTCAATTTGTTAGGATGTTAATTCCTCACTATTGGCTCTTGATGAAGATCTAATATTTTCCTTTACACTCTCCTTTAAATTCTTGCCTGACCCCCAGGCCTGTAGTGTGGAGGCAGCAAAATTTGATGCAGCAGGTACAAGATATTTTCCGGCAAGGGGTAGTGCAGAATGAAAGAGCCTAGCAAACCGGCTACCAAGACCATAGCCAGACATTGTAGTGCGCCCCTTGTAGTAGTCCAATTCATTGCCTATCTGACATGGACTCAGAGCACCAACATAACAATTAATATCGAGACGGACAAATGAAATTCTCCCATTCTTAATTTTAGGTGAAAGTACTGTCGTTGACAATTGATCGAAAATGACATGTAATCACTGCTAAGCCTTTTGTTATTGCTAGAGGATCACCCAATTCACTTCTTAGTGTTAATTGACAGAGTTCTAAATACGAAATGTTTACAGGAGCATACTGAAGATGCTTTATATTATAGTGATGAACAAGTTCATGAGATTTTTTTCGTTCAAGAATACGTAGGAGGGAAACATTTGAATTACCAACTCTCGATGTTTCCCCAAAAGATGCGTACAAAAATATGCGAGAGTCCGAGGCGAAAACTGGCGGATGATCAGCGAAAATAACTTCATTCATCCCGCAAACGGTGCAAGCATTTTTCCCATTGATCGTATTTTATTTAAGGCCAAGAACGTCTCTCATATCGTCATTGACAATAATTGCTTCTGTATCAACAGGTTAGCTAATGTAAATCCTATTATGTTCCAATGAATAATTAAAATTGAATATACCATTTCTACGATATGAGAATTTTCTATTGATTGTATGACACAAATCTCCCATATTATCATATTCAATATATTTCAATCTAACATGTGGATAGTCACTAGATTTAAGTGCTTCAGCTCACTCATAGTCGACATACCCCAACCCATTCATATTTCAATCGAATGGTTCAACTTTTATATCGTAGACACCATCCTTTCTAAGGATGTCAGAGGTATTTTTGAGAATATAGTCAACAAGAGCCACTTCATATGCACCGTCAAATTTGATGGCAGGGGAGAGTTTTGTCCAAAAATCCCTTGTCGTATTCAAGTCATTGTAGAGACGATCGGAAACGTTGGACATGAAAGTTAGATAGAAATCATTGGGCATTGTCAATATCTTCAACACCGATCAAAGAATCAAAATCAGAGTTGTATCCTAGCCACCGAACAAGTAACTGTTTCTTACCCCTGCGAGGACTTGTCTTTAATATGTTTTCAATTTGAGAGATTTTACTAGCATTCTTAACTTTTTTCAATTCATAGACTTAATACACACAAAGAATCTCTTCATCTTTTGTAGCACGCAATCGATAAGCTATGGACTTTGTGTCTAGGAGTTTTGCCACTTTAAAGAGTTTGGTGGACTAAAAGTAAGTTACCTTTTCCAAAATCTTGGCTGTTCTATTAATTCGAACGGTATCACCAACATTGAATTTATTTTTCATCTTCTTGACAGCCGATTCATCGGAATATTGTTTAAGAAAGGTGTCAACTGTATCATGATCAGAATGATGAACTTTCGTTGGCGTAGAGTTGGAAAATGATCGATGAGGTCGTTGATTATAAATCAACATGATTTTATCTAGATCATGAATAAAAGCCGATGTATTTTTCAATGTACAATATCTTGAAATTAAAAGTCGAATAGTTCTTATCAATCGTTCGACCAATGCAGCCTTTATAGGCTATGACGATGATATAGCAGTGTACTATATTTCGCTATTACTTTTGCAACATGAAGATTAAAAAATTTACTATCACGACCTGTTTGAATTTTTTTATACGAATCGTGTTCGAGAATACTTTCTATAACCTGAGCAAGTTCACCACCTCTCTTTGACTGAAATTGAATTGAAAGTTTGTAGCGACTGTTAACACTGACTGTAAGTAGAACATACTTGTACGGTGTATTGTGACGTCTTTGAAGCTAATCTAGAGTCAGGAGATCTGCTTGCATTATATGCAATGGGGAAAAGGCTTTAGTTTTTCGATATTGATTGGCACGAAGTCTATGATTTCTATGCAGAGTCTAACTTGATTCATTTAGTAGATAGTCTTGTACACATTTAGTGTGAACACCAGTGACGTTGGAAAGAGTGGTGGGGGAACTTAAACTCCCCGCCTCACCAATATTTTCATAAACACCTTTCAGAACTTCAACCATTTTGAACGTAAACACGTTGTGTAACGTCCGCTACCCTTTTGTATACTGGCTGTTGGTGGTGATGGTGATGGTGATGTTGACTTGATACGTCTTCGCTTTTGTCTAGCTATCAGTGGTATGCTAGTATTTTCCAAAATTGATTTAAAATCTTCTTCTTCAAGTTCATTTTTTAATGATGTCAATTTTGTTGTTGATGATGACTATGATGCATGTTCATTTAATTTTTTTAGAATTTGTCTATTAACAATAAGACTTTTTGGGAAGTACAATGTCTTTAGAAAGTTTTATAGATGAGTGCCAAATGAAAATAGTCCTTTACGATTAGTAGCCATGTCATAGATTAAATCAAGTAGATTATAGCTATTGACCTGAATTATAATCCCTGTCCCATTGCTCTCAACTTGAATGTGATCTTGACCACTTTCCAGGAGATAGGCTAGGAGTCGTTTACTTTGTTCACGATATGAGTGGGGCATATTTCCAATTTTCCATACAATTGAATCCAATTCCTCCTTCTTTAAATGTGTTCCAGAAGCAGAATGCTGAGGAGATGATTCTTTTTTGGAGTCAATACCAGCAGTGGGCTTCGACCGATAGGACTTATTTGTCCACTCGGCGAAGTGCATCTTGAAGTAAAAGCGGTTTTTATCATCCTCAATATTTTCATTGTCAAGGAATTTACTCAGATTGTTCTCAAAGTGTTCGACGGGTGAGAGAGCTAGTTCTATTGAAATAAACTTATAGTGCTGCGCCATTCCCTTTCTAATGACCACTGATGTAAAGCTATACTGTCGTTCGTAGTAAAAGCGCGAATATGAAAACACCTACCTGATGAAATTTAGGCCGATTATAAACATCACATTCCTTGTTAGAGGATCAAGAACTTAAGCTGATCCAAAGCGGCTTAGACTGTTATTGAAATACTTCTGGCACTTGAACATTACCCTCGATCAAATTTAAACAAAGTTCAGATATTAGATTAATAAAATCATTGTCAATACCGTGTTTGAGTATTGCTTTCCTAAGCGGAGGTTTTGAAGTGCTTAGAACTGAAAACAAATGTCTATTTTCATGTAGTTTCTCCAGTGTCATGACAGCAACTAAGAGGTCGTTTTTGTGTTCACGGGGAGATATACTGAAATTTCATTGTCAAAAATATCTGTGACTAGACGCAGATCCTTGGGTGAATTTTGATTAAAATGCAATAAGATATAGACTTAGGGTTTATTTGTTACATGATTGTATGCTGAGAGCAGAAATTTAGGGGCACCTGGATAGATTTGCTTATTGAGGGTTATGACCGAGATAGAATCACGAACAACTCTGTAGATGATATAGTAGATTCATTTCAATGGAATTGTTCGCATACATTTGCTCTGATGAAAGAGATTGTGTAGAACCAGAGTAACGGAAATCTGTTCATGATGAGAGCGAACAGTGAACAGTTGTAGCATTTCCTGGGACCATTGTTCAATAGAATCAGCCAGATCGTCAATGATCAACCAGGAGTTTTGTTCAATAATGCCGAAAACATCAAGTCCCCGTATGAAGTGAACCTGTACCAGAGGCCCCGTGGCAGCAATTGCTTTTATTTTATCATATGAATCTTTCCAAATATCGTGATAGTGGTATATTTTTCTTGACTTTTTCACGAACGTTTTTTTGCAATTTTTTATTATTTTAGTTAGCAGTGTTGTTATTCCCGACATTGACGGTCCAGACAGAAACGATCTGAATTGTGTTTTAAATTGATACATGTTTCCTTCAACAGTTCACCTAGACAACTAACTGGAGACTATGGCTGTCTAATGACTAAATAATTTCCCTATTACTACTACTCCGTTCAAGAATAATAGGAAGAAGAAGAAGAAGAGGAATAATATTTTCTTTTATTATATACATAAAAAAGGTGACAATACTTAAAAAAAAATACTACATTGAAAAAAGCACATTAAACATGAAAAAAAAATACAATTTTTTTTAAATTTATTTATAATAAAAAAATACAACATTTACATAACCACTAGATAAAAAAAGACTTAAATAAATACACTTTTTTTTTTGTTTATTTATACAAAAAAATACAACATTTATTGGAAAAATGCACTTGTGAAATAATATCATACACTTTTATTTACAGCATTTTAAATTGTGGGGTCCACCTCCCCGGGGGGCGGCCACTGGGGCGGCCGGGGGGCGGGCCGGGAAGCGCCGGGCGCCGGGAAGCGGGGGCCCGCTGCGGCGGGCCCGGGCGGGGCAGGCATTAAATACTGTAAGTTGATCTGCCTTGCACACACACACACACACACACACACATTGAAAATTGTTTGTGATAAAGAAAAAAAAAGGATTTTAAAAAACACCTAATTACCCAAAAAACCCTCCCACCCAATTTATACTTTTTTTTGTGAATTTAAGTTAATTTTTTTAGACCGAGTTGTTTTCTTTACTCTATACATTCAACTCGGTCTGAAATTAAATAATTACCGTTTGGTAGTAACTTCACACCATCCTCAAGTACATAGACTTTGTCCGATATGGCCGACTTGGTGTGTTTCTCAACTCTAACTCTATAGTTTTTAAATTGTAAAGAGCGAATCCCCATGACTTTCGCCCTTGGCACTAAACTAAGTTCCACAGAGTTTATATACACACTCATGTCGAAATTATTTTTAACAAAGTGTGTAGGTACCCCCTTGCAAACTTGTTTGATATCCTTGCCGTGCCTTTCCACACAGTATACCTTCAGTCCAGAAAACACACCACTGGATATCAGATCGCTACCCGTTTCAGATTTTAGCAATAACAATTGATTTGGGGCCCGGCGTTTCACTAGCTCTGGGTAGAGGGATTCGTCCCAATTAGTGTAGTCCATTCGTGAGCTAATGTACTCGCTATTTTCCAAATCATTCAATAGATTTTCAGTTTTGACTTTTAACAGGAGTGAATCAGTGTCCCCGTAGTACACTTGAACTTGTCCCTCAGTCGGCCACTGTACCTTGCATACATTATAATAAAACGACAACATGAGTTTCTTGGATATTTCAGTTATTGCAGTTCCGCCGGCAATATTTTTATTTAATTCAATGTTTCTTTTCTTGTAATGTAGGAGCACCATATCAGAGTCTATGATTGTGAACGATTTGAATTTCGGATCTGCAATGATTCGAACACAATCTTTAGGGTTGGTTACAGTGTCATATCGACTTCTGTTTCGTACGCTCTCGCACATTTTACCGAAAGCTGAGTTCAAAATGAGTTTATTGACTTCTTTTTCAACTTTCGTTTTCGCTTGTGAACGTTTACTGACAAAGGTGTCAATAAACGTTTTCATGAAAGGCTATTGATCAAATTGGAGGGCTCTATGAATCTTTGTGACCTCGAAGCCATTGGACACCATCCATTTCAATAGCACGTGATGAACAACGATATTCTGTTTCGGGTTGATGTCGGCAATTAGTTTTTGTTTTGAAGGGACCCAGTGCATACTCCCGTCCTCTACTAAAGGTAAATTGTAGGGGCCCAGAGAGTCCCAACCCATCTGTCCATATATGCACATAAAAGCAAAGTCTTTTACCAAGTCGTGGGTTTCCATGGGTTTTTAAACGTCAATTTAAAAAAAAACCCCCCTTGACCCAATCTCCTCCCTACTGGCAAGGTCTAGGACATTTGAAGCACCGGGATTGTTAAGCCATATATAATTGCCAAACGGCAAACAGCAGTGAGACATTGCCGATGGGTAAAGAGAATTCATATCCAAAAAAACTGCGTCCGACTTTTCTCGGTGTGCTGTCCACTCGGATCAGTTTTCATGATACGATCTCCGTGAATAACATACCCACCCCTCACTGTTCTCTCTACAAACAGATGTTGATCCACATTAGTAATCAGACATATCTTCTCTTTGTTGATTTGAATCATCAAATCCATCACTAACGTGGAGGTGGAAGAAAAATGACATATCTCCAACTCGCATATCCCATTGATTGTATCCGTATTTTTGAAAACGCGGTTCATAAGAATGAGAACAATACTAACCCAGAAAATTTTACCGTAATCCCACCCCATTTTACACCCACCCTTTGCCCAAACCCTTTTAGAAAATTCGTAGTCGCTAGGGGCGCACTCACTCTCAGTAAGAGAATTGTAAAAGGCTTCAATGGGCGGTAGTGACACCTCATCTAGCTTTAATCCAGAGTTGTAATAATCATATGGATATATACCCTTACACGTTAATAAATCATACATTTCATCATCGGGGACGCGATGTTTGAGGAGGGGGACGCTATCAAAATTTTCACTTTTCTGCACCTGAATCAATTGACTTAAAGATTTGGGGAATAATCTGAAAGAGTCTACAAAATGGATTTTATTCAGGCCCGTGTTACTATTTTAAACTGAATTTCACAATAATTCTAGCAGTGTTAGTCTTACTAATTACGCGTGCCTTAATTGTTAAGAAAAAGAACAATCACTCGATTAATTTTGTAAAATTTCAGCCAAGACGCCATAAGTCGTCGTCGATAGAATCCACTTTATGTCGGACTTGGACTTGTGTATAAAAATAGGCACAAACGATTGCTGTCTAACGTTTAAATTGCATGACTGGCGTGCTACCCCTCTAAAGTTACTCCCTCCAGATGTAATTTCCTGCCACAAATGATCATGGTCGATCACCTTTTTCCTCCCCCCATTCCCAACACCATCATCAAATTCCCCCTTGCAAACCCAACACATTTTACGATTTTTAAAGGCCACTATGTCATCTGGTGATAGGAGCATAGGATAGTTTGTATAACGAAGGCGCGAAATTGCACCGTTCGCTGTTTTGATTAGACTGACCAATGACGAGCTCATGCAGTCTTCACTGTGACCTAACACCTCAAATACATCCAACAATTGTACGGTTTTATTGAAATATTGTAGTACCTGAGCGTAAGAGACACCTATGGCTTCATATATTTTAACACGATTTGAATTTGACGGATCGCACACGTCTGTCAGCTTAGCCTCGCAGTCCAAAGCGATCTTATTGCTCTGCAGGAGCGTGTTTTGAAAAATTTTTAAACGTAAGATCGCTCTATCTCCGCTTACCGTCCCCACATCCTGGTATCCATGACGTTTACAGTGTTTCATGTGATGCTTTAAATTTAAATCAGAGCGAAATCTTGAGAGGCATGTTGGACAGTAATAACACACACCCCCACGCCCCGTTTTACCCTCATATAAAACCGTACTAATATCCGTAATTAGATTGATATGACCAATTTACTTAGAGTCTGTGGGTGGGGTGTATAGAAGCCACACCAAATGTTCTACTGATTCATCTGAAGGAGGCCGCACTGAAAAAAAGACATCCTTCTTATTGGAATGCTGGCCCTCTTCAAATTCTGTTTTATACTGTAACATCGTGACACCAATCTTCAAATGTGCATTAGCCCACTCAAAAATATCGAGTCCTTTTAGTGTCACGGGATATCGATCATTTAAACAATTAAAATTTACTTTGGAGAACTTTGAACCCACCCTACCATTAACTGCCATTTTATCCAACTTTTTCTTAGATGCGTCTATTTGAAGTGGTCTTTATGCAGCAATTAAAATTGCATACTTGAAATACTGCAGCCTCGTATCAAAACTTACTTGTTGTATCCCCTTACACCCCTATAAACTTGAATAATATTTTAATCCAATATTCCCCACTCCCCCTTTTAATATAAAATTCTTTTTAAACCTAAATTTATTAACATTTAGACTTTAAATCAGTAAAGCCACGGATCCAATACCCCCCTTGTTCTAAATTTACTACATCGTTTGTACACTCTTATCCCAAATTAGAAGAACCGCCTCCTAATTTTATAAATGCGGGCGAAACCCAATCATGTCTGTGTATAAGTGTTTCGAATAAATCTCACCCGCACCTTCATTTAAAAAAAATATTTTTAGTGCTATTGATGCTGTTGAACTGACCCCCACTCCCCACACCCCCCTGTGTTGTTCAAGAATGGCTCGACTCTTATCAGTATATGAATGTGTAATGGCCAGGGGATCTGTTATTATATCCCCCGACACTAGAGAGTTGAAGGGGTCACCGAATTTGGCGCTGTAGACCAATGTGTGGTGCAAGACAGAGTTGTACAGAAAAAAATCCGGAAGAGGGGATACTGTTGCTGTTGTACTACTACTATCTATATCATTAGGTGGAATGGCGGAGGGTAACAGGGAATTGTCAATAACACCACCACTCACAATCTGTTCAATCATATTGGGGGGATGTTGGACGAGGCAGTCCTCTAGTACATATTCCAAGGTGTTTGGGGACTATTGATCGAGCCAGTCTGTTTTTTCCTGTGATGAAATTTTGTTATGAGGACCCGGTTCAGATGCACTAGTAACATCACCTAAATATTCACGCATAACACTATCTGCCCACTCCGGATCCTCAAGCATGTCAATTTCACAGCTTAAGTCGTCCAGGCTAACCATTTCCCCAAACTAATCATTAAGGAACCCCCTATGCCACTCCATATTCTCTATAACTAGTGTAGATTCTTCACTGAACTCCGTTGGTGGTGTAAGAATTAGTCCTGTTAATACACTTGCTTCATCACTCAATGGTGTCGGTGGTGGTGCTATATCACTAATCTGTAGAAAAAAAAAGTTTAATTTTTTAGGTAAAATAACCATTATGTTAATATATTTAATGACCAATATCATTTTTTCATATTCATTAACCCACCTCCTAAACAGTTAAAAGAAGAAGAAAAAAAAGTTACATTCCCACATGTCTTTCATTATGACAACTGAACTTGTTAAAAATATATATTATTTTAGTCAGCAAAATGTAGTCTTATTCTTAGAGGGTAAGTTAGAACAAGAGAATGATATAAAAAACTAATGGTTTTATTCCCAAAAATTTTCAGAATAAGAACGCAAAATATGGGTCCAATTCTAGTGCGTGATCCTCGTCAATATAACTCTGAATAAAATTTAACCATCGTGCAACTGGCGTGGAGTGATGTATGAGCAAGTACACCTCAGCTTTATTTAGTTGGAATGAAGGCCATGTATCGGTTGGTGAAGTAACTCTCTCGTGTCTCTGATTGTTTTTATATCATTTGGCACCTGAGTTGCTTTAAGTTATAGGTATAGTTGACAGAAGATATCCGGTCCAATGTAAGAGAGAGAATAACTTTTTTTCTCTATCCATAACAAAAACTAAAGTACATTTAAAATTCTGTCCTTTTAGAGATTGTTACTTTTACAGTCCTCCTGGGAGGAACTTTGGGAACCGGGAGCATCCCTCGGAGTCAGAGGATCGAAACCTTTTCGAGTTGGGATATTGGACTTTACAATCCTGTTTAAATAGAACAGCTTCAAATTCTTTCTCGAAAGCATCTTTTAAAATGCCCCTAACTCTTTCAACGAAATAATTGCTTGAAATGAGTTCGCCCAAATAATGTTTCTTGACATCGCGGTGAAGACATAATTGGAGATTATTAAAAAACTTTCTTCCTGTGTTAATATATCCTATCGGAGATAGACATCCTGTTACAAGAACCCCACTTAAAATTCAAATTATACCTATCGAGCGGATTAAAATTCAGGTGTAGCGATGGGAGATTTGATGAGCACCAGATATGCGCAAAAGCTTAGTGCAATTACATATCCCAGTTTAAGAATGATTGTTAACTGTGAAATAGCGAATAGTCTGTTTTCAAATAGTTAGTTTGTTTAATGGAATAATTGATTATTGCATTAGAAAACGTCTTGGTTAGAAGAGAAGTTACAAATTAAGTTTTTTTAGAAATGCATGATAAGCTATTTCAGTGTTATAAGCATTCCTTTATATACTGCTAATTTGGTTAATGAAAGAAAATGAAATAGGATTATTATAGAATGGTTTGGAAACAAATTTAAGTTTTACTCATCAAAATCTATGCGCTTGAGAAAATTTTCCATTTGTTTGAGAATAAGGAAAGAAAAAATTATGCATATACTTACAGATTCCGACTGGGCTTCTACACCTTAAGTCCCTGGCAAAAAATGAAGGGGGTCAAGCTCACGATCTTGAGTAGGCTGGGCTGAGGCATTATGAGAAGCAGTCCATTCTCTTTTCAATTTCCTTCCAGCTTACATAGAGCTGACTTTAGTGGAATAGGGCCCTTGTAGATAAAGCTGTGGCGTTGATTGCTTGTCCGGATTACTTGTCAGTTATATTTTATAATTTCTGGCCTAGCTTATTTAACTAGCGCAGCTTGACAGAATTTTGGTTTTTTCTCAATAGGGGGGTTTTTGCAATCATTATCTAACTTTAAAAAAAAGGCAAAATTTAGCATGAAAAAAAAACAACCCCCTTTTACTATCTCGTTGTATAAATTACTAATAGGTAAAACTTTACCCTCCTCGTTCTTAAATGCAAAACTTTTTTTGTCCATTAAGACGTGATGCATATAAGGGGTTAAAGCTACTACTATTATTAATTTCTTGACCTTCCTTCTTCTTACTGTTAAATAAAATCGAATTAAAATTATAATGTATGTGAGAGGGTTCTCCCCAACTCATTGCCTCGCTCTTTACGCTACAATTTTTTTTTTAGTGCTTTCAAAAGAGCTATCTATTCTAATTAAACCGACTTTGTGATTCAGGGGTTTGTGAATCAAAATTTTTTTTTAACTTTTAACGTAAAGAGTGTGGTATTGACTAAGGGAAGAACCCTCCCCCCCTCATATACGTAATAACATTTACGTAATAAAAAAAAAACAATAAAAAAACAAGCGAGACGGCTCAATAATAATTCAAACTTTTAAAAACGGAATTTTGATGTTAATAAATGTATCAAAACAATGTGTTTATAATGCTGATTCTAAATATATAAATTTTATTAAGTTTAGTATTACTCATCAAAGGCTATGAGCCTGAGAAAATTTACCCGATTTTTTAAAGAGGGGGGAAACACCCCCTACAAGTGAATGAATTTTAATGAAGATCACACCGTCAGATTCAGCGTATCAGAAAACCCTGTTACATAGCTTTCAAGCTCATATCTGCAAAAATCTGCAACTTTGTATTTTTTTGCCAGAAGAAAAATATACGAATATAGAAGTTAGTTATGTAAGTTAATTTGTAAAGACATCCATTTAGCAAAAGAAAAGTAAAATTTTTATGCAAATAAAAGCTGCATTAACTAAAAAACGATCATAAATAAAAAAAAAAAAACAAGTTTTTTAAACTGAAAGTAAGGAGCGACATTAAAACGAACAGAAATTATTCCCTATATGAAAGGGACTGTCCCCTCCTCAACGCCTTCGTTCTTTACGCTAAAGTTTGACCCTGTCACACAACTTTATTTTTTTAAACAATAAAAAAACTTTAGCGTAAAGAGCGAATCCTTATGATGATGATTTCAAATATATCAGTTTCATCAAGTTTAGCTATACTGGTCAAAAGTTACGCGCCTGAGAAAAATTTGCAGCGTGCTTTGCCGTTTCTATCGAATATACTCGTCATATTCTTAAGATTTTGTATTGTTGGAGGGGAGTGCGTCCAAGCCCAGCTGAAAAATGAATGTACTATAACAAAGTTTTTCTTTAATTTTTTTGGGGGGGAAATAAAAGAATAAAAAGTGTACTCACATCGAAATTAGACGAATCCATTGTTTTCAAAGGTAATAGTATATAGTGTACTATAAACAATGTCTTAAAACATAATGAAAATTGGAATGCACTGTATGGACATTATATAGGGTTTTTAATTGAGTACATTATAGATTGGCAAGCTTTTAAAAAAACCGACTAATCAAGTTATTATATGGAGTAACCACCAGCTTTCTCTAACCGATTGACACACAAAAAATGAGTGTCACAATAGAAAACCTGTCTGCCAAGCCATGTAGGGTTCATAGTAATAGGTCACTGGCCGTGGTAAGGCTTATTACACAATCACGACTCGTGGTAATTGGGCGCTTACTACTTACGACATCAAACGAACAAAGTTTGTTCATCAAATGAACAAAGTGCTGGATTTTCAGCAGGCCTCCAAAATCTATGAATACGCTAATGTTCCATTTTCTAAAGTTAAACAACTTCAATATAAACAAGGCTACTCGAAAAGAGTCGGTTACAAAATGTCGTTTTATGACGAATCAGTCTCTGAAATAAAAAATTCTATGTAGGGTAAACTTTAAGGCAAGGTAAGACACTTCTTCCCTAAAAGTGGTTGAGTTTCTTGTTGTCCCAAAGCTGTTGGATTTCAAAGATGTTATTCCTATTGAAAAAAAATCAGAGATGTGCAATCAGCCTACATCTTTATGTCTCCTCTAAATGTGGAGTAATACAAGTGTGTTTTTGCAATTATAAATCCAGACAACAACCACCCACCCACTGCAGTACAGATAGCTTGCCTAGAAGAAGAAGCGGCAACCCTCCTCCTCCCATAAAAAAATCTGAGAAAGGGGAAAGGCAATCAATAAAGACCCAATAAGTTTCCTTGCCCTTTTTTTTACAAAGAAGTCGAAATTTCTGATGTTGTGTCATAATCACTTATCGAATTCAGTTTAAACACTGTATTAAATTCAGTTTAAATGACCGAAGTGCTACAAAAAGGTAGAAACGCCACGTTTCTCCACGAAACTCCACGCGGGCTCTAAAATAAGGCTTGCCTATTCCTGAGAAAACCTTGTTGATGAATTGTTGTAACAAAATGGAAAAGGAACCCAAGCACTGTCTGCACTTTTGTCGTAACTACTTTAGCAGCAAAACAGGGCGGGCTAAAATGTCGTATCTGTTTGTTGTTCGACATTTTGACCTAGTAAATCTTATCCAACAGGCCCGAAATTCTACCAAAAGGTCTCCCTGACAAGCGACTTTAAATTGGCTTTTCATTCGTTTTTCTATCGACCGTACATTCACCTCCACAAAAACTGATTTTTCCAATTGCGTTTTTCTCGGAATTTAAAAAAATGCGGTTACGACATTCTTGCTTTCACAAGGTGACATGTCTCTCAAACTTTCTTGCTGCTTTTCGGGTAACAAACCAATTTCCAGATTGATTTCTACTATCCTCAAAATCATACTTTCTCACTGATTGTATCAGTTCGTCTATTTGCATTACAGATGTAGGAGTTGAACCACTAGTAAATACATTTATCATTTCACATGCCATTTTAGTGGCTGTGTCAGCACTCTCATTCCTCTCAATCTGAACATAGGCTGGGATCCAGTGAAGACATATGTTTGCTGTTGACATAAATGATGCTATTTCCATGTAGCACAATACAACTTCTTGAAATTTTCCCATTATGATCAAAATTGACATGTGCCTCCAATTCACTTTTAAAATCTGAAAACAATACGATGTTTCTTTGGTTGCTAAGATTTCTTTAGCAAATACAATTGCTTCCTTTATAGCTATTAATTCAGCTTGGAAGATTGTTGCCTCTGAATGCAGTTTAAATGACTTTGACACTTGTATCAATGGAATGACAATGTTGGCCCCTACTGCGGAAATTGGGTTACTTTCTTAGATCCGTCAGTATATATATCAAGGAGTCCCCTGTATTTCTCTGCCATCATAAACTTAAAGTTTATCCTAGAATCATGGTATCCTTTGACATATGAAACTAAGAGAGGAAAGGAAATAATAAAAGAAAAATAAAATTTAAAAAAGGGAGAAAAGAAGGATATTGTCAGCCAGTGGCAAAATATGAAAACGAAGAACAAGTAAATATTTCGACAAGGACCTCCGCCAAGTCGTCCTCAGTGCTAAACAAAAAAGAAAAAAACAAAACAAAAAAAAACCCAGCAAAAATCTAACCTTTCGAAGTTTACCTGACAAAAAGAGAATAGACACTGAATAAAAGCCAGGCAGGAATCAATGAAAAAGGATTTACCAAGTTGTTGTGCTCATGTTGTGCTCATGCAAACGTTCACCAAGTAGTTGATGGGTCCTACCAATGTACCTACCAATCATGTGGGAGGTTTTACATTGGTGGGACCCATCAACAACTTGGTGAACGTTTGCATGAGCACAAAATTTCTATACATAAGTCCCTGAGATTAGAAAATAAAATTGACAACTTTGATTCCGCCTTGGCCCTGCATATCTTTGAAAATCCTACACATTTGGTTATTTTTGAGGAGGCAACTTTAATATCTACTGTAAATGGCCTACCGCATTCTTTTAAAGAGGCAATTAAGATAAAAAAAAATATATATACAGAAATTTGTCTCTAAATAGAGATACCGGAGATATTTCATTAAGCCCAATTTACAACAATTTAATATTAAAAAACTCAATCAGTATTTTCCCACGGTCTAATTTATGAGAACCAGTTTGAATATCTAATAAAACCCGAAATTGTAGGCAAGCTAAAACTATTGCAAGGCAAAGCATTCTTTCTCAACCATCTTGGTAAATCCTTTTTTCATTGATTCCTGCCTGGCTTCTATTCATTGTCTATTCTCTTTCTGTCAGGTAAACTTCGAAAGGATAGATTCTTTTTTTTTCTTTTTTGTTTAGCACTGAGGACGACTTGGCGGAGATCCTTGTCCAAATATTTGCCTGTTCTTCGTTTTCATGTTTTGCCACTGGCTGACAAAATCTTCGTTTTCTCACTTTTTTTAATTTTATTTTTCTTTTATTATTTCCTTTCCTCTTAGTTTCATGTCATGTATAGCCAGTGTGGTCTTAGAATGTATTTATGGTATCCTTTCATTTCAAACTTCATATTGCACTGTAGTTTTATTGTCTCCCAAGGAGCAGGTAATACAATTCCTGGAACTCGTTACATATCTGTCATTTTTGGTGTCACTCCAAACTGTTCACTGATACGAGAAGATATTTCAAAGATATTTTCCTGGTTTCTCCTTTTAAACTTATTTGATATAACAACTTTTTCTGGTTTAACTATTTTGATCTAACTGGGTTTGTCTTATCTGCTGTCCACAATTTCTTAATGTATTTCAGGATATTTACTTTTCTCCTGGTTTCCAGGCTTTCAAGTCCTGACTCTGACATTAAAAACACAATAGGGATAGTCTTTCTGGCTGCAAAGGCAATGCGTATAGCTGCATTCTATGCGGAATTCAACTTTGCTATGGTTGTGTCACTGTCTGAGGAATAAATCACGGATGCGTATTCTATCTTAGACCTAATATACTTTATATAAAACTCCATCATAAAACTGGGTTTTTGCCCCCAGCTAACGGCTGTAAGCATCTTCATCAGATTGAACCTTTTCACGCAAGCAGCCTTGGTCATTTCAATATGTGATGTCCAATTCAAATTTGTGAGTGAAACTTTGTTTCACTCACAAATTCAATCTGCTGGTCTTAAAATCTAATTATTGGGACAACTTTCATTTTTTGTCGAGTTATTAACATGGCTTTCGTTTTATGTGTTGAAAATTTGAGATGAATATCAGTCGCCCAGTTTTCAACTTGCACTAATACTTCTGGGATAGCTTGGACTCCCTCTTCCAATGTCCTTGCCATAACCCACAAAGTGTTATCATCGGTGAAGATTCCTGCATTTGAATCTCCTTCTCCAATAGGAATATTATACTCTCCCATATTGTAAAAATCAGGTCCTAAAGCTGACCCTTGAGGTATTCCGCTTCTTCCTCTTGCTAGTATTGTTGACATTCTATTTCCTATTCTCACTGTCACTACTCAGTTTTCAAGATAATTCTTACTAGGCAGCAACATCCTACCTCTTATTCCAGCCTCAATTATTCCTGACATTATTTGCCTATGCACAATGTTATCAAACGCGCTCTTGACGCCAAGGAAAACTGCAATCATTACAAGTCCATTGTGGAGAGAATATAAAGCATCCTGTTTAAAGCGGAGCAAATTTTCTATGGTACTTTTGGTTTTCCTGAAGCCGCATTGTACATCTTTGAGGCCACCCCTTTTTCCTACTTCATAATTAAGTTTTTTCTTAACAAGTCATTCATATACTTTCCCTAGCACTGGGAGTAAAGTTTTAAACCTATGGTCTTCCAGTTTTGAATTTTCCTTTTCTGGTTTTGGGATCATAATTGCTTGGCCCATTTTCCATGCACTTGGAAAATATCCATCATTACAAGCCAAATTGATGATGGCAAGCAACACCATAATCCGCTGCATTGGCAAAGCTTGAACAAACCGTGGATAAATCATATCTTCCCCTGGTGAGGTTATAGGGAGATTTCTTATCATGCTGTCAATTTCAGTATTGGTAAATGCTGATTGTAAGGGCTTTGCAAATCCTGATTTGCCATTATTTTAACTTTAGCTGTCTTCTGTTGCCTATATTTGACTGGCCTTGACTAAAAATTACAAAAATATTCAAATTAACTGAGCTTCAGTTTTGGCTACTTGATCGAGTCTCTGACAGAAGAGTGTTAGAGAACCATAATTCGTCGGACTGATTATTTATTAACGAGTCATAATTTTGTTCTTGAAAGTAGAAACAAATAAAGTTCTGTCATGTATGTGCACCTCAGAGAACGAGACGCTACACACCAGAGGGTGTGGTGGTTATATTACCATAAAAAACGTCGAAGACTTTTGTTTTAACTTTAAGGGCTTTATTGTATGAAAAAAAAAAATGCACTTTTGGGTTCAAATTTTCTTGGGATGGCTCTTCAAACTAAGTCTTGGACGATGGAATCCCCCTCTCATATCCCTCTGTGCAGATATGATATTGATCTTCAGTTAATATCCAAGCTGGTTTGGATATTAGCTGAATATCATTATTGATGAATGTCGTATTACCTTATTCTCAATGTTAGTGTTAGCTGATCAGTGTCAACATGGCTTCTACGTAATTTTTTTTCAGCTTTATATTGGAGCCTCCACAAGCACCTATCTCGCAAGGTGTTGAAGCAACAAGCGCTATACAATATGAATTTATTTGTGATCAGCTGATTGGAATGATTGATATCTTCGACAAAAGTGATGAAAGCGGGAGAAGACATCTCATCAAAACCATCAGGTTAGTTGCGTTCTCATTATCTATGGGCAAACCTATTCAAAAAGTTATGACCTTTTCCCTACCAAGATAGTTACAAACAAATAAGAGGATGGCAATTGATTATACGTCCGAAATTGTCCATTATTGCTTTTTGTCACTATTTTGATAAGGCAAGAGTCCCCATTTGTTTGAATTATGTTTTTCATGTATGATGGAATGACAGTACTGTCTTTGAAGTTAACCCCTTGCTGCTAATTTTTATCCGAATTGCGTGAGTTACTCCTAAGCTGTTCACTACGGAACCCCTTGACTCTCACAAGAAATTACAACGGTACAACGTTGTAATTTCGTACAACGGTACAACGAGCTATAATCAAATAAATACATTTACTTAAATAAGTAAGTATTGAGCAAATAATAATAATGGAAGGAGTCCATACATTTGAAATAAGGGGCTCCAAAAAAACAAAATCATTTGATAACCTTCCCTTAGATCGCAGAAAAAATAATGGGGAAAATAAGGTTACCCGTCGCCGGGCTTTCTTTTTACCGTTAAACTTTTTGAAACAGTCTCAGAAAAAGGTAAGTAGATTGTCAGAATAAAATTGCGGGGAAAATAAAGTTGTGCTTTACTTTGTTCTTTTTTTATCATCTGACCTTTTGAAAGCGTTTCGCTGAATATTTTTGTTTTTACAATGCTATCAAACCTAACTTTCTGTACTTTGAAGGTTAAAAGTATATAGAATAGCTGAGAATAGACCAACTATAGAGACAATGATCTTTCGAAAAGGGTCACTACAAGAATCACTGCAACGAACTCTGCTGGGAAAAAATTATTTTAGTTTTTTGTAACTAAGATATCGTTTTCTAACTAAATCCAAGTATAACTAAATAAATGATTTGTAATCATAATCGTTTTTTTTTTTTTTAACAATTATGGATCGTTTAGCTTTAAATTTATCGCAAATTAAATGAATTAACTGCTAGAATATGTTCAGTGTTTAACATATTTAATTAATATATCAAATTTATTAATTATTTATATTTAATTAGTAAAAAAAAATACTTAGCTCCCATCGTCTCTCTTTAGTATATTAAAATAAGTTCTTCATAATTATAAATTTAAATCTTAAGATTTTAGTAAGTTTTACTATTTTGTTTGGAACGTAAAAAGTATTCAGAAACATATAGCATCTAGAACGGCTGGGGTTATTCCATCTAGACCGCAAAAAGGCCTTGACATAGATTCGTCACAGGAATTACTGCAAGGAACTCTCTTGGGGAAGGGTACTTTGTAAATACTTGTTCTTTAATAATTCTGACTGTGATCTTTACCTGAGCGTGGTCGACCAAAATACCATCTAGCTAAAATATATATGCAATAGTTTCCGTTTTCTTCCAGGTGGCACCCATTTGATTCTTTATACCCTCGTTCGTCGAGTGGTGCAACACAAGTAAGTAGTGGGGTTCTTCCACACTACTGTCTCTCTGTCAACCTACTGTCTCTCTGTCAACCTACTGTCTCTCTTTGAATTGTCCGCCTTAGTTTAGGAGGTAATACATTTTATGGTTATCAGTCTGACGTTTGAAACTAAATGAACTTCGTCGAGTGGTCCAATACAAGTAAGTAGTGGGGTTCTTCCACACTACTGTCTCTCTGTCAACCTACTGTCTCTCTTTGAATTATCCGCCTTAGTTTTGGAGATAATACATTTTTATGGTTATCAGACTGACGTTTGAAACTAAATGTCTTCGTCAAGTGGTGCAACACAAGTAAGTAGTGGGGTTGTTCCACACTAATGTCTCTCTGTCAACCTGCTGTCTCTCTTTGAATTATCCACCTTAGTTTTGGAGGTAATACATTTTATGGTTATCAGACTGACGTTTGAAACTAAATGTCTTAGCCATATTCCTGGTATAACCTAACTTGATCGAATCTCAAACGTCGAACTCCTTGAGCGCCTTAAAATACAATCAACTATCCTCACAAAGATTCAACTCCAGTAACTTCAGGGGCTGGTCACATCAAACGGATGAGTCAGGTCTGTCTCCGGAAAATCATCTTCGAAGGCTAAATTCACGGTTCTCCTCATTGCGGTCGCCCCTTAGAGAGGCGGAAGGAAAACTTTGAGCCTCATCGCCTTTCTGACCTTCATTGCCTAGCAGAAGACCGTGAAGCATACAAAAGGCATAATCACGCTATTGCGTAGGATGAGGCCCCAAGACGACCTTCAAGGACGGACTGATAATTCAAAGTCAGTCAAGTCAATCAGACTGACGAGTATACAGTTTGATAGTAGATACTGACCGTGTATTTTTTTTTTATTTTATTTTATTTTTTTTTATTCGGCACGATGCAAATTCAACTATTCGAGCTTGTGACTAAGTCGTTTTGATACAAACCATTTCTTCATTCATTCTTAAGAATTAGAAGAATGGGACTTTCCGAACTTTGCCCCAGGCTAACCTTTGCTCAGTGCTAACAGATTTGAGCTCTAAAATGTGCTTACACTGCGAGAAGCATTATTTTTGATATATTGACACTTTGCTTAACTTTTGAATATTTTGCATGAAATTGATGGAACTTAGGACTCAGTTAGAGGTTGAGCTTAGAGCTCATTGTTTTTTTATGGATATGGATAACTTTGCTTAGCTTTTGACTATTTTGAATAAAGTGATAGAACGTAGGACTCAGTTAGAGGTTGAGCTTAGAGCTATAAGTATTGTTTTTTATGGATATGGATACTTTGCTTAGCTTTTGAATATTTTGCATGAAAGCGATGGAACTTAGGACTCAATTACAGGTTGAGCTTAAAGCTTATGAAAATAGAAAATAGTTATAAAATACTTTTATTGTGAAAATGTAATAAAACTTACAAGGCTTGGTGAATTAGTAAATTAAAAAAATACGAAAAAGGAGAAACGGCTGTTGATTTACTTTCATATTCAACTTTCCAATCATTTGCAATTGCATGGGTTGCATTTGCACGGCTTGCTACAGACACAGGCGTCAGTTACTTTACCTGAAAAAATTAAATCTTTAAATAAATTAATAATTAAACAATTTTTTCTAATCCCTAATAATATAACTAGTTTTAACATTTTAACACGTCAGAAACTACAAACTTGTTATTTATATATAAAAAAAACAACAGCATATTTTCAATCATTTTTATATAAATTGCTTGTTGCAAAAAGAAAGCATATCCAAAAACTTTTCAGGGGGAATGAAAGACAGATTTTGCATAGATAATGAAAATGAATGGAAATTATTTTTGATTGCCAAAGATCGTCCTTGTCGGCCAACCATATAGGTTCAAACGAAAAGTGGGTCGTCCCCGAATGGGTTGGGAGGAGGTTGTAAGGAAAGACTTAAGGGAAATGTGAACTTTTTGGGACGGTTTAAAGAGGGAGGCTTTGAATAGATTGGGATGAACAAGGAGAGTGCAGACCTATGTTGGCCTCAGGCGGCTTTGTGCTGCAGTTGGTTTTTGTTAGTGCTTGAAGTAGCAGTTACTGTCTAAGAGTACTAGTGACTTGGGTATTTATTTTTGAATTCAGATTATTCAGCCACAACCTTTTTTTTTATTTCTCTATCTGCCCGTAAAATTTGATATCTTGATATATAAGCAATTTATATTGGAAAGGCACTAGACGAAGCTGCAGACACTGGTTCAGGTGTGATTTTGAGCAGCTTTTTAATGCTCTGAGAGTATAAATAGTTTTTTAACATTTAAGTACCAGAAGTGTAACCTAGCTGATCAGTTGACTAACGAAACCCCTTTCACTTCCTCTAAGGATTTCTACAGCAAAATTCATATTTTGCTAATTTTAGGTATATTTTGGTTTTTGACAAAGAAATGCTCAAAGTTTTAAATTGGCTCTTTAACAAATTTTATTA
Organism: Artemia sp. Qi Xiang Cuo; assembly: GCF_049724085.1. Classification (NCBI taxonomy): domain Eukaryota; kingdom Metazoa; phylum Arthropoda; class Branchiopoda; order Anostraca; family Artemiidae; genus Artemia; species Artemia sp. Qi Xiang Cuo. The sequence continues at coordinate 63,256,721 of NC_142797.1, read as the reverse complement.
AAATTTTAATGTGGATTTTGATGTAGATGTAACTTCTAACGTATTAAAATTTAAAATTTAATGTTCTTAAAAAATTTACTGTAGTCGTTGTTATTTCAGTGGCTTTTTTACAGGACAAATTCACCGAAAATTTTTAAAGCTGCGCCAAGAGAAGTAAAAAGTTCTCTTAAAATAAAATTTTGTAGCACTCCCCCTCCTAGACTGAATGTCTGGATGTGGCTCAAATGACAGTTTGTTTCGTCAAAACTGTGATGAAATAAGTAAAGTTAAAGAGGGTGACGAAGCAGAGGACCATTCATTCTCCTGCTTCAGAAAATTTGAAGAATCTTCAGAAAGGTCGTGTTGGTCTGATTTTAAATTAAGCTTGTTCAGCACAGGACCTTTTGGTTCTGATGGTCGAGAAAGTCCTCTGCTAAGAAAGCCTTATTTAAATTTAGAGGAATGTGACGTAGTTCTCTGCTTTGTTATTTTATTTCACTTAAAAGACGGTTGCTTGTCTAGATTCTACATTAGAACTTAGTCAGTCGTTAGAATTTGGGTGAGTGGCTGACCTTTTCCATTTGAGTTTATTGTTTTCAATTCTTTTATTTTATCTGTTATTTTCTTCCGAGTTGGTAGCTTTTTAATTCTTCCAATTTTGGTTCTTGTTTCATTTTGATCTCCATGTTGTTTTTTTTAGACTATATTGCTGAAGAAAACAGTTGTTTTCTCGAAACATTTTTATTGAATCCAGTATTTTCGTTGGCCTTACAAAACTCCATTCTCGCTTTCTTCTCTATTTTTTTTGTGATGGCAGGCCAATGTGGTTTGCAAAATTATCTTAAATTATATTTTGTTAGATAATCAACATACCTTGAGCAGTGGAGCAGCAGCCTGTATCGGAGCTGCTTTTGCAGGTAGCAGCGGAGCAGCAGGTTGTATCCGAGCTGCATTTACAGGGATTGCATTTGCACGTGGCGTCTAAAATGGAAACGAAAAATTACTGACTGAAAAAAAAATCATTTGCAAAAATGTAAAGGGAAATAAATCTGTTTCAAATGGTAATTAATTAAATACTCTTAAATAGAAACGAAAATCTTGGATAACTGCGAAGTTTAATAACTTCAAATTTTGGACTATTGTAAACAATTAAATGAAGGAAAGAAGAAAGAAACCCGAAATCTCGTTTGTATTTGGGTGGACTTTATTTTTATATAGCATATAAGAAGTAAAAAAACTACTGACTTAAGATTAGCTTTTCATTGTCAAATATATGGAAGGAAACACGCTTTTTTCAGGTAGAAGTCAATTGAATTTTTATAAATAAAACAGAATTTGGGTCACAAGCTTTGATAGAAAAATATACGCAGGATATTTTATCCTATGCATATTGCAGTCAGGGGCGTCGTCGGGGGGGAGGAGGAGGGCAGTTTCCCCTCAATAATGTGGAGAAAAAACATTATATATCCCATGCCCCTTGACTATCCAGATATGGACCCCTCTTGCACCCCCCCCCCCCATAAAAATGCTCGTGATTTAAAAGTTAAAAACAAACTTTTAACTGCGTCATTGCAGTTGAAAACAAAGAAAAACAAATTATCTGCTAATAAAGACTTCCTCTGACACGTAAAGAGACATAAATTTGTTTGAAATAGAAATTAATTCATTACTAATAAATTAAAATAGAATCTTGGATATATCAGCTTTGGATTATTGCAACGCACGAGTTAAAAAAATAAGATGAAATTGTATCATGAGCATCTAAAATTTTGGCATTTAAAAATCAAAGGAAAAATTTTGTACTGAATGCAGACTTTTATCCTCAAACATGTAAAAGAAAAGAATACATAATAGACTGCTAGAGTTGCATGTCGCATTATACGAATACGAGATAATTAATCCGAAGTACATATTTTTGTGTCATGATAGATCTATCGAATGCATTGAAATGCTTCAACACATCTTAGTAAGCGCATTTATGAAAGTATGGGCTATAACCGGTTCCATTGTAACTGAACCACCGTGTAACAGAACCACCGTGCAACTGAATCCCCGTATAACCAAACCCCCATGCATCTGAACCCCCGTGTGACTGACCTCGTGCTACTAAACCCTCATGCAACTGAACCCCCTTTAACTGAACCCTCATGCAACTCAACCCTCCTGCAACTCAACCCCCGTGCAACTCAACCCCCGTGCAACTCAACCCCCGTGCAACTCAACCCCCGTGCAACTCAACCCCATTTAACTAAACCCCCGTGTAACTGAACCCCCATGTAACTGAACCCCCGTGCAACTGCACCCCCTTTAACTGAACCCCCGTGCAACTCAATCCTCGTGCAACTCAACCCCATTTAACTAAAATCTCGTGTAACTGAACCCCCATGTAACTGTAACTGTGTGTAACCATGTAACCGTGTGTTAACAGAACACAACTGATGAGCAAAAAGTGATGAAAGAGAGGGGTAATACCGAACTCTCAGCTACCACTATTGGGAGACATCTGACAGTTTATAAGTGACCTTGGAATTCCTGTGTTGTTTTAAAGTCACTTTTCTGTGAATAGGCAGCGTGGCGGTAGATTGCACCTGGCGACGATAAATCACATCAGTCCAGTTTTTGTCAGGAAAAAATTACTCAGTGATAATTTATTGCTCCCGCTAGCATTATGCGCTTCTAGGTCCGGGCCTTTGGACCTAGTGGTAAATCCAGGCCTGTAGGTTTTTGTAGAAAAAATTTTGTATGAACTTTGGAGGGGGGGCTCATCCGATTGGAAATCAAAATTTCCAGTGCACTTTTTCAGAGTTAAAAGTGATCGGAGGGCTTCCACCCCACCCTATTGTTATCCCAAATACATCCGATCTAAATTTTGGGACGGCCATTTTATTTAAAACAGTTTAAAGGTTAAATAACCATACCAAAATAACTATGGTTCATAACCAAATTGGATTTCACCCAACGTAAGTCCGATGGCTGAGTTGCACGAGGGTTCAGTTACACGAGGGTTCAGTTGCACGGTGGTTCAGTTACTTGGCGGTTCAGTTGCACGGTGGTTCAGTTACACGAGGGTTCAGTTGCACGGCGGTTAATTTGCGCGGTGGTTCAGTTGCACGGTGGTTCAGTTGCACGGTGGTTCAGTTGCACGGTGGTTCAGTTGCACGGTGGTTCAGTTGTACGGGGGTTCAGTTACACGGGGGTTGAGTCACATGGCGGTACAGTTAAATGGGGTTGAGTTGCTCGGTGGTTCAATTACACGAGGGTTCAGTTGCAAGGGGGCTCGGTTATACGGGGGTTCAGTTGCACGGTGGTTCAGTTACAGGAGTTCAGTTGCTTGGGGTTCAGTTACACGCACACCGCTGTAACCAAAATAGAAGGAAAGGTGATATCAATAACCTCACATATAATACATACATATATATATATATATATATATATATATATATATATATATATATATATATATATATATATATATATCAAACGAAACTCAGAGAGGAGAGAAAGTAACAAAATGAAAAATAAAATCAAAAAAGGGTGAAAAAACGAGGATTTTGTCAGCCAGCGAAACATGAAGATGACAAAACATAAGCAAATATTTCGACAAGGACCTCCGCCAAGTCGTCCTCAGTGCTAAAAACACAAACACAAAAAAAAAAAAAAAAACAAAAACAAAAAAAAAAAAACACACCCCAAAAAATCTAACCTTTCGAAGTTTACTATACAAAGACAGAACAGACACTGAATAAAAAACCAGACAGGAATCAATGAAAATGAATTTACCAAGATGATTGTGCAAGGATCTTTCGTCTTGCAATAATTTTAGCTGGTCTACAATTTCGGTTTTCATTAGATATGCAAAAAGGTTCTTTTGAGTTTTTTCGGATGAAAATATTGATTGAGTCCTTTAAAATTAAACTATCATAAATTGGGCTTAATGAAATATCTCCAATATCTATATTTATTGCTAAATTTTGGTTCATATATTTTTTTTTTATCTCAATTACCTCTTTAAAAGTTTGTGGTACGCCATTAACAGTTGATATTAAGGTTGCCTCGTCAAACAGAACTAGATGGGTCGGATTTACGAAAATATGCGAAGCCAATGCCGAATCAAAGTTGTCATTGTTATTTTTTAATCTCAGGGACTTATCTATCGAAATTTTGTGCTCATGCAAACGTTCACCTAGTCCTTGATGGGTCCTACCAATGTATAATTTTCCACAAGAACACGGGATTCTGTAGACACCACTACCCAGTACAGGGTCTGTTTTATCCTTTCCTGAGATGAAAAAGTGTTCAACTTTCTGTTCGGTTTTGAAAGAAACAGAGAGATTATGTTTATTTAAAATTTTTCCAAGTTTATCGCCAAGTTTCGGGATGTATGGTAAAACGATGAAAGTTTTTTTTCTCAATTGCCGGTGTAACTGAATCAAGGGGACAATCTACTTATTTTTTTTCTTTTATCTTTTTTTAATCGTATATCTATTATATTTTCAATGAGTTTGATTGGGTAACCATTGCAAAAAAGAATATCCTTGACATAATTTAATTCAGAATTTATATGATTACGGGAAATTTTTTTAAAACTCTGTCGACTAAAGAGATTATTACCCCTCTTTTCACAGAAGGAGGGTGATGGGAAGACAAATGTAGATATCGATCATTATGAGTCGGCTTTCTATACATAGAAAATTCAAGACTAGGATTAGTTTTTATAATCAAAACATCTAAGTTCCTCTCTGAGTTATATATATATATATATATATATATATATATATATATATATATATATATATATATATATATATATATATATATAATTATCTTTGTGAGGGGGGTATATGCATAAAGCCTATTGCAAGTTCAAAGATGAACGATGCACAAAGTCAAGACATCTGTTAAAGTTAGTGAGCAACCCCTTGGTTTCTGCATTGAATTATAGACTAATACTGCTTACCTTTGCATTTTGGTCCATCCATTTTTCTGTGTAGATTGCTTGCGTTCTTTCTTATTCCAAAACGGTCAGTTATTCTGATTGTTCAAGCAGCTGAGCTTTACCTTTTTATGCAATTTCGGTAGATGAATGCCGTCGTTCTAGAATTGTTGGGAAACATTGGTGCCGTAGCGAATGCTGTTAAAGCTTCTTCGTCATCATGGATGAAGTCCAATAATTTGTTTTCCGAACCGATAAATTACGGAATATGCAGTACGTAATAGGCTATAAAAAAAAAACGGTTTCTATCCTCACAATGGTAATCAAAAAGTATTATTGGGCAAGCTGGGATATAACGCATAATTTCCTTAGTTGGAGAAGGGAGTACCGGTTGTGCAAAATTAAAAGACCTTAGCTATAAAATTATGATTTTGAAAGATGAGACTTGAGAAGGGAAAACGATTAGTTTGCAACTGCACTGCACGGTGCTAGGCGTATTCCCCCAGAAAATTTAACCTCGTGGCAAATCCCCCCTGAGAAAATCCACCCTTGTGCAATATTGAAGTTTAGAAGGAATTTAGGGATATATTTTTATTAAAAGTTTATTTTTAAAAATTTACGTTTTTAATCGGATTTATTATTTTTTCATGTTTTTTTTTTGGGTTGAGCTGTCAAAGCAGGGTAAGATAATGATGAAAGAAAATAAGTTGAAAATATGAAATCAGTGGCAACTTTAGAAGAGGTGCCTTTTATGTAAATGTGCATCCTTAATATACTGGGACTAACAAGCAAGTGATTACTTCCTGTAGACTTTGTCTGGTACCGACAAGAGGCGTCACTTGCCAAAATGGGCGTCATTTCGGCAAAATGTCAAGGGGAGAGGGGCAATGGATTTTACTGACTGGTTGGTCAGGTTTACTGACTAATTTGAGTAATATTGCTATTAAAATAACTTTAAAAAAATTTAATAAACTCGCATTCGTGACATGGGCGTAGGGAGGGGGCAGCTGCCCCCCCGAGACCTTCAAATTTACATTAGATATGGCTGAAAAGCATTTGGTTGGAAAAGCAGTTGATAAAAGGCCCTCCATCACACTATTAACTGCCCCCCCCCCCCTAGACAATATGCTGCCTACGCCCATGATTCGTGATCTTTCTTCTGGGGAAAAAAAACAGCAAAATTCTACATTTTTGTGGATAGAAGGTTGAAACATCCACAGTAGGGTTCTTTAATATATAGAATCTGATTGTGTGATTTTCATTATGATCACTTGTCTCTTCAGGGTGTTTTCTCTATTTTTCGAGAATCGGGAATATTTTCTCAGACTCGTGGCATTTGATGTGAAACATTAAACTTGATGAACTTTATATTTGGGATCAGCATAAAAAACCAACTCTTTTGGTGTATTAACTGTTATCAAAATTCCTTTTATTAGAGTTACAATTGTTATCAACATTCGATTTTATAGAGCTTGGTTACTATTTGCCCGTATTGCCCTTTACTTACAGTTCTTTACCACTGCCTGTTTGATTCTACACCATATATTCTACATGTATTTTGGAATATAGGTGAAATTTCCACAGTCCCATTTTTTCTTGGTCCTTTTTATTTCTCTTAGTTGCCTTATGGCTGCTCAGTTTTACATGTGCGGAAGTGAATTCTCCGGAGGAAAACGCTGGCCCCCCCTACTACGCATATACTGTGTTTCATACTCAGATGGATAGTAAAGAATAACTTGACAATATCTAAAACGTTATCAATATATAGAGCAAGGCTGAAAATGCTGCGTGGCACATCTAACTTAAAAATTAGAAATATTTGTACAATATTTCTTTTTTATTATTTTAAACTGCATTTGATATTGGAGGAGCTGTATGAAGGGGATGGGAGTTCAAAAAGTGTTAAATCAGTTTTGAACTTAACATCTAACAAGTTTTATATATTAAGGTGATTTTTGGATATATTATGCACAAATTGTCATTCTTTTTGTTAAAATGTTACCCCCTCCCTACCGTCTGGGAGTAACGGACAATTTATTAGGGTACTGAGCTCTCCAGGTCCTTTTTTAGGGACATTGATGGGAAGGCTGTCCTCATGTATTTCTGTAAAAAAAAATCATTTTTCTTGGAAAAACTGGAGCTTCGTATACTCATCCTCTGTTTTCTTGCCCTTCATATTTAGTTCCTTTTTTACAACGACTTTATGCAAAATTTCTAGTTTTAGCCTAATTTCTTCTCAATTTATGAAATTTAATAGATTAATTCTTCTCTTTTGATGGAAATTTGATTGCTTAATTTAATTCTGAAAAGAGAAGAAACAGAGTTTTACTTAAATCCTGAAATGGCCAAAACACAAAGTGATGTATCTGTTGTCCCTTGTCAGCTGAACTGGAGCTGGCAACCCTGTCTGAAAAAATTGAGACGTAGTAGGTGCTGCGAGTTATCGGCTCTAAACTTCTGGGAGCTACCACCATCTTTACTTAGGTTGAGTGTAATGCCGTTGGCCTTATCTTATTAGATACATCTTTGGGAAATTATTGTCTATTGTATGAGGTATTGCTCGTATATCTGTTAATAATTCTGTTTCCAAAAAAATTGTATCACGCAAATACGCAAGGGGAGGAGATCTTCCATGGTCCGAAAAAATCTCGAGATTTTTTCTATGAGCTCTTTTTCCCCTTAAATTGCTTATTTTCAATGCTTTTCGCACTCCCCCCCCCACAAAAAAGTCCTCCTTATATGCCTGAACTGCATATTATCGTGTAAATGGCGCTGTCAATCCTGTTATAAAAAAGGGGAAATAGAAATTACATTTTCAATAAATAAATGTCATTTTGTAAACAAGGCCTCCTTAAATGACGCCTTGGCGATCTATTTTTTCTTTTTTTTTCTCAATATCAAAATTTGCGTCATCTGTAATTAAATTTTAACTACTAGTTGATATATATCTTTTATGCTTTTTTAGGGACCTTTTGCTTCACGAAGGTGTCAATAGTCGTGTAGCTCGGCCCTTGGTTCGTTGTTATTGGGGACTTGAAACTGGTTGCGACAAGAAGACTACAGACTTACTAGAAATTGTCGCAGATATACGGGAACCTCTTGTAAGTAACCTCCTTTTTTCTGTTAATTTATGATTTTATCAAAATGTCAACTTTGGCGCTTTCTGAGCCCTAAAGAGAAGGAAAAAAAAAATTAGGTGTTATTATGAATTAAAGTCAACGACATATTTTCAACGGTTGTAGCACAGACTAGGTTTCGCCAGATACCTCACCCCTAGGAAAACACAAGGGCCGAAGCGTTCCTCAATTTCATTGGCTATCTAACAAAACTCGCCCACCCTCTTAATGTCGTGTAATGTCATTGAATTGTATAACGCTTCACCCGTGCAATGTCATTGGATATCGTCAACCCATAGGAAGCCAAATCATTCGATCGGATGGCTTTTGAGGTTTTCAAAAATATTGAAGTAAGAAATATGCTTAAGCATAAACAATTTGTGGCTTTAGTCTTGTTTCAAAATTTAAGAAACAACAAAAGGTGTTATTTTACCAGTACACACTTCGGCTATTTTCTGTTGAAGATTGAAATTTCGTAGCAACAGCTGTTTTTTTTTTTACCGTCCATAAATGTTCAGTCTTCATTTATTTTCCAAAATCAAAGGAATCTTTTTTTGAGATTTAGTATTCAGAAAAAAAATACGTGTATTATTAATTCTGATAATTTGCCATATTACAGTTAGAGGGACTTCTCCTAAAACCCTTACCGCTTCGCGAGAATGTTTGAGTGACAATGCTTATAATGCTGTCTACAAAGAACCTATACATAAAAAATTATTTTAAATGCATTACCGGGCATCGACTCGCTCGCATGATTACAACTCACGAAACGTACAACTACAATTCATTCGTTGCTTATAAAGGGAGCAGAGATGTGTTGGGGTTCCACCCTTTTTCTTTTCCTTTCAGATAAAAGACCTGTTTTCGTTTTCATAATTACATTTGCTTATAGTATAATTTCAAAAGACAGGTTAAATTCTCGTTGTTAAGTTAGAGGTGTCGCAATAAGTAAGCTTTGAACCAATTTCTATTCTTGGTACTTCCTGGTTTTGGAGTCATTGAAAGATAAATCTAAAAGGTAGAATTGGGTTTGAATGGGGATGTAGCTGATTGGCTGGGCCAAGCGAAGGTCCACCCATATGAACAGTTGTGTGAAAAATATTATTTTGTTTTAGTCTGCGTTAGACCCCGTTCGGGGAGATATGTTTATGTGGGATTATTGTGACCCTTTTGGAAGAATACAAGTAAGGTATTTTCTACAAACTGTGTACTAGTTTCCGTAACCCAGGCAGGGTAGGAATAGAGCTACGAGGTACCGTCATTATTATATTGACAGGGAGGTTTGTTACCTCCAAGGAGAGAGTTAAGAGATTTTCTAGCCGTAACCCAAGGCGGGTACATTCGGCTTTAGAAATTGGCCATTTGACCACTCGATCGCGTTATCATACCCGGGGACAGGGTATACTGTAAATCGGGTAGTACCAAACTCGATATTTGCAGAACCGTTGGAATAAGAGCGGGAATCCCACTAACATTTGGGCTGACAAGGGGTTCTCCCCTTTGAGTAAGTGGCATAGCAACCTTTTTGCGCCATTTTTGCATCAATAAGTGGTGACCCCCGCATAAACACCAATAAGCGGTGGCAGCAAGAAATGGAGCTATCAACAGCACTGATAGTAAATAGAATTCCTTGTTTTCGAAGAGACAAGTAATTTAGCCTTCAAGAGTAGCCTATTGTGGTTACATATATAGAAAATCGCAAAGAGAAATTTTTTTACCTGAGCTGTGCCTAGTCGAATAATAATAAGTAATAAAATTTAAGAATCAGTAGATCACGCGAATAATTAACTTGTAAGACAAGACCCACGTAGAATCGGCAAATTAAAAGGAAACAATTTTTCACGAAAGGATAAAAAGAGACATGGATAAAATAATTTTCATTTAGATTGAAGAGATAATTTCAGGTAACGGAATTTTGAAATTATTTCGAACAGAGATGAGATTAACTCAAGACCAAGAGGGGCAAGTAAAGCCCATAGAAAAAGTAGGAAAATTGAAAAACAGGTTAATATGGAGGCCCTTGAGAGAGAGCACTCAGAATATAAAAAAAAAATGTAGGCTGAAAAAGATAGACAAGAAAGAGAGAAAGAGAGTATAGCTAGAGAGCAGAGAGAAGAGAATATTAGGATAGATAGAGAACAAAAGGAAGAGGCTGATAGAATAGCCAGAGAACGAAAGGAAGAGGCTGATAGAATAGCCAGAGAACGAGAAAAGGAGAATTATAAAATAGCTAGAGAGCAGAGAGAAGAGAATATTAGGATAGATAGAGAACGAAAGGAAGAGGCTGATAGAATAGCCAGAGAACGAAAAGAGATAGAAAGAGAGAGAGATAGAAAAGAAAGAGAGAAAGATAGAATAGAAAGAGAGAATAGCTAGAAAGCAACTAGAGTATATGAAAAAATTACAGGATGAGATAGATCAAATCAAAAAAGATAGTCAAGCCAATGAAATACTTCATCAGGCCGGTATGGACAAAATTGAAAAAGATAGACAAGCCAATGAAATATATCATCAGGCTCGTATGGAAAAAATTGAAGCCCGTAAGGGAATGTCAATGAATTTATTAAATTTCATGGAGAAAGAGAGGATAGCCAGAGAACGAAAAGAGATAGAAAGAGAGAGAGAGATAGAAAAGAAAGAGAGAAAGATATAACAGAAAGAGAGAAAGAGAGAATAGCTAGAAAGCACCTAGAGTATATGAAAAAATTACAGGATGAGAGAGAGCAAATTGAGAAAGATAGTCAAGCCAATGAAATACTTCGTCAGGCCCGTATGGACAAAATTGAAAAAGATAGTCAAGCCAATGAAATACTTCATCAGGCCCGTATGGACAAAACCGAAAAAAATAGACAAGCCAATGAAATATAATCATCAGGCTCGTATGGAAAAAATTGAAGCCCGTAAGGGAATGTCAATGAATTTATTAAATTTCATGGAGAAAGAGAAGATAGCCAGAGAACGAAAAGAGATAGAAAGAGAGAGAGATAGAAAAGAAAGAGAGAAAGATAGCAGATTTGCTAAATAATATGGCAGGTTCAGGCCTATATCCTGCTGTTACGATTCCGACACGGGTTACTGAGAGTACGCATTCACTTATCGACAACATATTCAGCTCCTTGCTCCTACAGTCGGTGGCAGTCCTCGTCAGCGACACATCAGACCACTTTCCCATTTATGCAACACTCAGCCTTTCAGAACCAGCTAAGATAAGGTCCCAAATCAACCCTATTTTGGCAATTATATGTTTAACAGAGGAAAACTGGAAGAAATTAAAACAGAATCTAGAGCAGTTAAACTGGGACAATGTAATGGAGATTCAACATGAAAGCGAAGTATTTGGGTCATTTCACTCGACGTTCTTGAATGTATACAGAAGATGTTTCATGAAAAACCTGAGAAGTAATAAACGACAAAAAGATCAGCCAATTAGCCCCTGGATGACAGATGATATTCTGCCCTGTGTGAATAAGATAAACCACCTTTGGGGAGAGTATAGACGCTTTCCCAGCTTAGCGCGGCTAGAGGAGTATGAGCAATACAGCAAAGTCCTTCGGACTGTGTTACGAAGAGCAAAGCGTGGCTACCTGCAGCAAAAGCTGACGGAAAGCGGGAAGGATGGTCGAAAAGTTTGGCAAATTATCAACTCGGTTCTACGGCTAACCACTAAGTCTCCCACATTACCAGCGAAATTGGTCGTGAATGATGAAGAAATTACAGAACCTACACAGGTTGCCGCATCGCTGAGTACATTTTTCGCAAATATCGGCGATACCACAGCAAATTCCGTCGGGATACCATCTAAATCATACAAAGAATACCTTGGCCCGAAGTTCATTAAATCAATGGCAGTGAATCCTGTAACACCAGGTGAGCTCAAATTACTCGTAATAAATTTGAAGGGCTCTTCTGCTTTAGGTTTCGACCTGGTCCACACAAAGGCACTGAAAGCAGTAATGACGACCATTTCTGAGCCGCTAACTTACCTTGTAAATCTTTCATTAGATAAAGGGATTTTTCCTGAAATGTTAAAAAAGGCAAAGATAATACCTCTTCACAAAGGTGGAAGTCATACAGACACAGAAAATTATAGACCAATCTCAATCTTATCAGTTTTCTCGAAAGTCTGAAACGCCAATGAAAAACCAGTTTTACCAATATTTAGATGCCAAAGGCTTTTTTAACAGCCGCCAATTCGGGTTTAGGGTTGGCCATTCAACCGAAGGCACCCTTACTTCACTAAGTTTATTCGTAAACAGAATCCTAGATTCGGGTGCTTTACCTGCAGCATTGCTTCTAGATATTAAGAAAGCGTTTGATAGCATGCACCACGAAATATTACTAGGAAAGCTGGATCATATTGGAGTTCGTGGCCAAGTCCTAGATTGGTTTAAGTCTTACCTGGAAAATCGTCGAATTTACACAGGAAATGACCATACAAATGATGTCGTAGTTAACTGCGGGGTGCCACAGGGCTCTAAATTGGGACCGGTAAATTTTCTTGTTCACGTAAATGATCTTCAGCAAGTACTGACTCCTGCAAGTCGTAGCCCTTATTGCTGCAAACTATGTCACCCACAAGCGACGCCGGGGTCTATAGTAGAAGCCGAGGACGAACGAAAGATATTTGCGGATGACTTACTTTTGGCAAGCTAAGATTGGAGCAGCAGTTCTCCCAAAACAAAGCTACAAGAAATTCTTGTAAAAATGTATGTATGGATGGACGCAACTCATCTAGTCATCGAGATTGACAAATCGAGTGTTTTATTTTTTTCACGTATAGATTTGCTGGCTCCTGATATGCTAGGTACTGAAACCTCTTGTGGACTTATCAAGAGACCAGAAAAAGGACATGTTCGTTACCTAGGGTTTTTAATTAACAAAAACCTCTCGTTCAGGTGCCACATAGCAAGTGTCGAGACGAAGCTTTCAATGAAGCTTGGAATTTTGAGAAAACTTAGTCACCATTTCCCTAAAAAAATACTGATCCTGATTAACAATGTAGTTATCAAGCCCCACATTCAATATTTTTCTACGGTTTGGCAATCTAATTTCAAGACACATTTACAGAGACTAAACTCAGTTCACAATAAAGCACTTCAAATTTTAGGCCCAGTACCGAACAGACTATCAATGGCATCACTTTACAGACTATCGTGCACCGTTTTTTGTTTTAAATATTTTTCAGGAACACTCCCATCACCATTTAGAGGCTTATTCACACTAGCATCACAAATCCATAGTTTAAATACACGATCTTCATCAGCCATTAATATACCCCCGACACCGACAGCTAGGTCGGAATTTTCTCCTAGAATTGCGTGTTCTAGAGAGTGGAATGCCCTTCCGCAAGAGCTGAAGTCATATATGTCTCTCGGCTCCTTTAAAAAGAATGTGAAAAAATATCTAAAAGATTAAATATTTATTTACTAGATTTATTTTATTATTATTATGTTTAGAATTTTTCGCTATTATTATTAATTATCATATTTTAGTTTGATACTTCAAGGGGTGTGAGTGGAGGAGAAGTTGTGTTAAATTTATTGTTATTTGATGGCGGTTCTGGCTGGAAATTGGAGAGGACAGGAGGCCACGCTGTATTTAGATTGTGCAATTATTACGGGCCCAAACGTGCATCAATGCACAAGGAACTAAGTTAAGTGTATTTTTATATATATTTTTTTGAATTAAAACCCATATTGAACTGAACTGAACTGATAGAATAGAAATAGAGAATAGCTAGAAAGCACCTAGAGTATATGAAAAAATTACAGAATGAGAGAGAGCAAATTGAAAAAGATAGTCAAGCCAATGAAATACTTCATCAGGCCCGTATGGACAAAATTGAAAAAGATAGTCAAGACAATGAAATACTTCATCAGGCCCGTATGGACGAAATTGAAAAAGATAAACAAGCCAATGAAATATATCATCAGGCTCGTATGGAAAAAATTGAAGCCCGTAAGGGAATGTCAATGAATGAGAGATTATCAGACATTTATTACACATTAAATGCTAAAACGGAAAATCATGCTACTTCGTTGACCAGGCGGAGAGGTGGATCGGCCCATAAAACGAATTGGGAGGCTGTGCACCCTATCGGAAAAAAGAAATGCTTGATAGTCAAAATGATGATACTCTGGTAAAAATTGATTTCTCGGAGCCTTTTTCTAAAAATTACCATAATAAAGAGGAGAAAGTAATCTATAAAAGAACGAATTGGGCTATAGCACATAATCAAGGAAATATTCCAGATGGTGAAATCACATAAAATAGAAGGGAAATTAAACGGAAAGTTTACCAAAATAGTGATTGACTCAGGAAGTCAACAGAGTTTTTTGTTAATTTACATAACTAAAAAGACGTAAATATACAATAAATACAATATTACAACAGTGTGTTATTATGGAGATAAGCACCAATGCCCGTCTGCTTGGGTAAGAATAGAAATTGCAAGGAACGACGGTACAATCCAGAGAAAAACGATAAAGTTAGGCTAGGTACCTACGCTAGCAGTGGATGTTTTGGTAGGAGGAGACTTTGGAGATATCGGAAATTCAAATTTCCAGAAAATGGAAAACTTGAGAACACTTTTAACGAGTGTGAGACGCCGATAAATGGTTGCTAAAATGAAGCGCTGAGTGCACCAGAGAAAAATGAGACGAATTTTATTGTACGCGCTTTTCATTGGAAAGTTCGAGAAATTTTAGTAGAATATAAAATTCCAAATGTCGGAATTCAGTTCCCATTTGATGACAAAATATTTGTTTCTGCGGTAAAAATAAAGAGAAGTAAAAGAGAGAAAAGAGATATTAAACGGAGCTACAATGAAGTTATGCAGTCAAAGATGGTGGACACTGGAGTCCAAATCAAATTTAACGATGATTTATTATTTTGCGCGAATGACAAAATTGAGAACAGTACAGATGAAAAGAGGAGTGTAAAAAAGAGACAAAATTTGGAGATTCAGTCTGCAGTGGGGAAAAATAATAAAATGTTGGATGGGCTGTGCCTTGAAAACATAAATAATAGGGAGAAAAATAAAATGTTGGATGGGCTGTGCCTTGATAACATAAATAATAAGGGGGGAAAAGAGGTCAAAGACCCATGGGTAAAAAATAAGATGGTTACAAAATAAACATGAATGACCTACAACGGGTTGGGGGAAAGTTGGGAGATATTGAATGTCGAGTCAGATTGGAAAGATTTGGGAAGGAATCTGATATTGGTCTGATCAACTCAAAAGAGGGTTTGTTCCTTTATGAGGGGGAGGAATCCCTGGGGGAAGATCCCCTGTGGGAATCGCGAAAGATAGCCCTTTTCCTCAATGCACAACTGGCAGACAAGTTGTGATCCCTTTACAGAGATTTTGCCTCTCTGATCTGGAGTCCTTGGGGAATACTCTCTTCCAGTCACTTCATACTTCACCCAAACCTTTGTCCAGTAACCCTATTCATAGTTGTTATTCTTCATGGGAACCGACAATTATTTCCGGCAAATTGTATTCAGTGGGAGATGTATCCAAGTTTCATCTTCAATTAGCATCAACGCATATTCTTCATTTAATTATCTCAGGAGAGGTAACCCAGAAAAAAGGCGATTCATTGTTCGCTCAAAATGTTACTTCATTTCCTGTACTCTTACCCTTTTCAAGGGCCTTTGCATTTCCGGCCGTATATTATTTGAAATTATTTCAAGGGGCAGTTTACTTTGTTATTGAGATGTAGGATTGTTTCTACAGATGAAAATTAAGAGGCTAGTGCAGCCGATTTTTCATGATGGCTGGCATCATCACATGTGCCAGAAACTGATTCTCTGCTCCTCTCAAATGTAAATTCGTGAGAGCGAGAAAATTTTTCGTTTTTATTGTGCTACGCACAATCATTGTCTACGAATCTTGGGGACTTCAACTTTCAAAACCTAATGCGGAGGCTATACGATTTAGACCATGGTGGTCCTACAGTAGAGACGTGTCGATGACGACCGATCCAGAGCCAAGCGGTGGAAGTAGTAGCACAGACACTGGTAGAAGAGAGAAGGGAAATGGATTTTGTAAAGTTGAAGTTAAGTGTTTATGTTTGTAAAGGTGGACCAAGGTAGTTCGTGGGCGGTCTTTTATCTTACGGGAGGAGGTGTTGGGGTTCCACCCCTGTTTCTTTTCCTTTCAGATAAATGACCTGTTTTCGTCTTCTTAATTACGTTTGCTTATACTATAATTTCAAAAGACAGGTTAAATTCTCGTTGTTAAGTTAGAGGTGTCGCAATAAGTAAGCTTTGAACCAAGTTCTATTTTTGGTACTTCCTGGTTTGGGAGTCATTGAAAGAAAAAGCTAAGAGGTAGAATTGGGTTTGAATGGGGATGTAGCTGATTAGCTGGGACAAGCGAAGGTCCACCCCTATGAACAGTTGTCTGCAAAATATTATTTTGTTTTAGTGTGCGCTTAAACCCCGTTCGGGGAGATATATTTATGTGGGATTATTCTGACCCTTTTGGAAGAATACAAGTAAGGTATTTTCTACAAACTGTGTACTAGTTTCCGTAACCCAGGCAGGGTAGGAATAGAGCTACGAGGTACCGTCATTATTATATTGACATGGATGTTTGTTACCTCCAAGAAGAGAGTTAAGAGATTTTCTAGCCGTAACCCAAGGCGGGTACATTTGGCTTTAGAAAGTGGCCATTTGACCCCTCGACCGCGTTATCATACCCGGGGACAGGGTATACTGTAAATCGGGTAGTACCAAACCCGATATTTGCAGAATCGTTGGGGTAAGAGCAGGAATCCCACTAACATTTGGGGCAACAAGGGGTTCTCCCTTTCAAGTGGCATAGCAACCTTTTTGCGCCATTTTTGCATCAATAAGTGGCAAAACCCGTACATACACCCCAATAAGATGTATTACTTATTAGCTGAAACCCTAATTCAGGTTGCAACAGCTACCACTTTGTCCGTGTAAATGTTCAGTCTTCTATTTAATTTTCATGGCTAAACTATGACGCAAATAAAAGGAATATATGACGCAAACTATGACGCAAAAGTAAAGGATAAAACTATGACACAAAGTAAAGGATTTATAAATCTGTCAGAACTATAGTCTCTAATAAATATAGTCGACTAAGGATTATAATATTGACTCGCAAAGCATGATTTCAACTCACAAAATCGCATAACTATAATTCGTCTGTTGTTCGTAAAAGCGGTAGAGAAATATTATTTATTAGATGAAGTCCGAATTCATTTTGCAACAGCTAATTCTTTGCCCGTGTATAAAAGTCCGGTATTTCATTACGCTGTGATGCGTTTCAAAAGCTAGGAGTTTTGTAGAAAAATTCTATTTTTGTCCAAAGTTTTAAAAATAATCGAGCTCTGATGTTGCTTGTTGCTTAAATGAAATTTTCTTAAAAATAAATGTCAAGTTAATAAGAAATGAACAGTAGTTGTTCATTTCTAATAATAGAAAGTGGCGTGTTGCGTGTTGTGTTATTTTGTGTGTTGCGTACTCTCTTGGAAGAGCCCCTGGTCTAGCAATGGGAAGGGCTCTGCAGAAGGCTTTTACATTGTTATTATTTACCATATAATTTATTGTAGTTTATGTCTAGTGATAGTCAAGAATTTTTTTCTAGGAAGGTGAGGAAAGAAGAGACCCAGAAACCTTATCCAAATGTCTAGAGATTATTGGCGAAATCCTTCGATTTCCCCAGATTAAATCTCTTTCTCCCGGAATTCAAAGTTTTTTCGATATGTTTATCCTACAGTGTGTTTCACATAGCGATCCGGAAGTGAGACACGCTGCTATTCAAGACATGGGGATATATTGCACTCTTTCTGAGCAATTGGCACAGGATCACTCTTCCATGATGATTGAGGTTAGTGTTTCTGACTATTATTATTTCAACTGTTATAGGCTACGCTTCATTGAGAGGATAGAGTTTTGTTGTTAAACCGAATCAGTTTACTCGTATATTCAATTTAGGTATACGAATATTATTTAATTGATATCGATAATATGGCTAGTGGAGTGTATGATTGAAAAATTATTTGTCGTTGCTCTTTGTGTTGATAATGCGTTGTATTGATGTGTTGGTTGTTGATGATGCGGTTAGTGGCGTGTATATACTTTAGAAATTATGTGTCGTTGCTCTTTGTGTTGATAATGCGTTGTATTGTTGTGTTGGTTGTTGATGATGCGGTTAGTGGCGTGTATATACTTTAGAAATTATGTGTCGTTGCTCTTTGTGTTGATAATGCGTTGTATTGATGTGTTGGTTGTTGATGATGCGGTTAGTGACGTGTATATTATTTAGAAATTATTTGTCGTTGCTCTTTGTGTTGATAATGCGTTGTTTTGATGTGTTGGTTGTTGATGATGCGGTTAGTGGCGTGTATATACTTTAGAAATTATATGTAGTTGATATTTGTGTTGATAATTCGTTGTATTGATGTGTTGGTTGTTGATGATGCGGTTAGTGACGTGTATATACTTTAGAAATTATGTGTCGTTGCTCTTTGTTTTGATAATGCGTTGTATTGATGTGTTGGTTGTTGATGATGCGGTTAGTGGCGTGTATATACTTTAGAAATTATGTGTCGTTGCTCTTTGTGTTGATAATGCGTTGTATTGATGTGTTGGTTGTTGATGATGCGGTTAGTGGCGTGTATATACTTTATAAATTATGTGTCGTTGCTCTTTGTGTTGATAATTCGTTGTATTGATGTGTTGGTTGTTGATGATGCGGTTAGTGGCGTGTATATACTTTAGAAATTATGTGTCGTTGCTCTTTGTGTTGATAATGCGTTGTATTGATGTGTTGGTTGTTGATGATGCGGTTAGTGGCGTGTATATACTTAGAAATTAGGTGTCGTTGCTCTTTGTGTTGATAATGCGTTGTATTGATGTGTTGGTTGTTGATGATGCGGTTAGTGGCGTGTATATACTTTAGAAATTATATGTCGTTGCTCTTTGTGTTGATAATGCGTTGTATTGATGTGTTGGTTGTTGATGATGAGGTTAGTGGCGTGTATATACTTAGAAATTAGGTGTCGTTGCTCTTTGTGTTGATAATACGTTGTGTTGTGTTAATGTTTTGTTTGTTGATGATACGGTTAGTGGAGTGTATATACTTTAGAAGTTATGTGTTGTTATTCTTTTGTTGGAAACGGCGAACCCAAAAGCGTTAAAACGAAAAGATCAGATAGGGATTATGCCTAAGGTATCTCTTATTAATTCTCTTTGGTTTAGGTTAATATATTACAAACAATATATAATAATTAATAAATCGTTACAGATATTTGGTAGAGAGGCAAGTTCGTAATGCAAAGATAAAAACAAAAAAAAAATTAGTAAATGAAGTAAACAAATAAGCGGATCTCTATTGAAAATAAAAGGCGTGGCAAACAAAAAGAAATAAGGATAGAAATCACTTACCACATCACGGCAGACACCCAATCGACAAAAAGAAAAAAAGCATCAAAATCAACCCAAATAACAACAGGAAAAAAAGAGCGGCATCAAGACCCGAAAAAGATCAATAAAAAAACAACAACTAATAACCAATTATTTTATAGATTTTAGTTTATTTTCTAACCCTCCCCTTGCTATTTAGGTCAACACTCATTGTTTTTTGTCTCTTTAAATCTTTGTGTCAAGAACTTAATCATGGTTAGCTTCCGACTGCGTTTTTATAAATTTTAGCCGTTTTTTCTGCTACAGCAGTATTTCTCAAACTTATTTAGGCACTGTGCCCCTTTATATCCGCAAAACATTTTAGGTACCCCTTTTCAGTTACCGGTACTAAGTAAACTATAGCTAAAATGTAAATAAAATTGTCAGTCCTAGAGTTAAAGGGTTGTTTTATTTTTCTATTGGTTGGTCACGGACCCTCTAAACAATTGTGCGTGTCCCCAAGGGATGCGCGTACCACAGTTTGAGAACCACTGTGCTACAGGAATTTCTTTTGAAAAGTTCGTTAATCTTGCTACCCCATACCAAAATCGATTTATCCGTAAATGTCCGAGACTCTTGCCAGGTATTTTTTAGAGGTAATGACAGATTCTGATTGATAAGAGGGTCGATTTATTTTAGAATCGGTATCGCAACTTGAATGATTTGCGTGAAGGGTTGCCCACTTTAAAATAAAGTGTACACCAGGTGATGCTCGCCACGCCTTGCGGAAGTGTGCCATGGATAGTGCGAAATGTGCCGTATGTGGTGCGAAGAGATGGGCCTTGGTGGAATGTGCCGAGTTTGGTGGAATAAGTTGCACTCGAATATACGCTCAGAGTGGAATTTAGAAATGGCTGAGAATGGTTCGGGT
Organism: Artemia sp. Qi Xiang Cuo; assembly: GCF_049724085.1. NCBI lineage: Eukaryota > Metazoa > Arthropoda > Branchiopoda > Anostraca > Artemiidae > Artemia > Artemia sp. Qi Xiang Cuo. Next base: position 63,236,380 of record NC_142797.1, on the reverse strand, counting down.
TCGCTGTATCAGTTTTAACACTAAAAGTATTAAGTAGCTTATATAATGCTTTGTCTTGATGTGCTCGACAAGTTTGCACAACTGATTCCTGTTTTGCACAAATTCCTGTTGAGCATAAATTCCTGTTGAGCACAAATTGATATACTGATGCACTTCATATACGCTGATAGAAGGACACTAAGGGAATAAAGCCATACCAGGGGAATCTTTTTCAGGTTCTATCTTTAAAAAAAGGACTAAAAAACGACATATGTCCTTTCATTTGAGTACCACAATGTATGACGGCAGAGGCCAGGCCATAAAAGATCTGAAAATATGAAAAGATAAATTACAACAAAAATATATCTAAGACACAAAAACATAAATAAAAGATAAAAAACAATTATGTGTAAGAAATACGGTAATTGGATGTAAAATAAGCTAGTTTTCAACAGTTGTTGGGAAATAAGCTTCAGAAACACAAGAATATGTTAAATATTTCTCAGGTCTGTGAAACTTCAAACGCGAAATTTCAGTCTTTCGGCTGAATGTAATAAAAGAGTAACAATACATGAATGAATTAATTACATACTAAATGAATATATATATATATATATATATATATATATATATATATATATATATATATATATATATATATATATATATATATATATATATATATATATATATATATATATATATATATATATATATATATATATATATATATATATATATATATATATATATATATATATATATATATATATATATATATATATATATATATATATATATATATATTCATTTAGTATGTAATTAATTTTGAAGGTTAGGTCGAATTTTCCGACCTAACATTCTAAAGTTTAAATATATTGTTTAGAAAAAGAAATGAGTTTAACCATTGAATTTCTAATGATAGCAACCAGAGCGACAATAATAATATGATAAAAAAGGGAAAAATAGTATTAAAAAGTAGAGATTTTGAAGTGTCGGTTGTTAAACCCCCACCCTCATGTAAAGGGGTGTGCTTCCAAACTATGCTGTTTTATTTCAAAATACCAATGGAGCTGAAAATGTGAATATATTGTTTAAAAATAAGTACATTCAGACATAGAATGTGCTCTAACTGTGTACAGAGAAATAGTGATCGATAATGTGAAAAAAAAGGAAAAATAGTAGAGAACTTAGGATTTGGAGGGGAGCCAGTTTTTAAATCCCCCCCCCCGCTTATAGACGTGCTTGCATCCAAACTGTGCTGTTTTACTTCAAAACTAGTTGACCTGAAAGTTTAAGCATTTAATAAAAATAGTATATTAATAAAAAAACATTTAACTATCAGGGGAGCCACTTCATGAAATGCCACTATAGAGGGGGAAGAAGGACTTTTTTTCAATTGTTTTCGAATGATGATACAATTGCAAAGCTTTTTCCAAAATATTGGGGGAGGGGGATTTTATTTGATGTTTTGGTCGGGGAGAGATGGGCATTGGCCACCAGTACTTTCTTGTTTAGATTTAGAAAAATGCCGTTTTTTTGGAATTTTCTTTTTAGTACTCTCATTGATGAATATTGAAAAAAAATTGCCCCCCCCCCTTTGGGTTTGAAAAACGCATTTACCGCCCCCAAATTTCCGTGAATTGACACCACTGCTTTAATGATACAAACACACATTTACTTGAATGAAGGCGTCCCCTTGCATGATTTCCCTGCATCAAAGAAAACAGGCAATGTCTTGGTAAATAGTCTTTGGTTCTGAACACAGCAAAATAGCACCCAATGGAAGTGAATATTAATGTTAATTAATATTCTTTTAATGCTAGCAATGTTAATGAAAATGTAAGTAAACTATATATAAAAAAAAACAGAACAAAATAAAACAAACCAATGACTCCACGTTTTCAAATAGGGCTCATCAAAAATAGGCACTAGCCTATCAAAATACTAAAAAGGCATTTAGCGTCCGTTTTAATCTCTAATAAATGTAACCATAGAAAAAATAGTTACCTGATTAAAAAAAAAAATACTGAAAAACTGACAAACAATCACAACAACTGTATTTTCGGCTCTCGTTTATGTTCAGTCCCATGATAGACGTTTTTCTGCGTCAGTTGCTGTTATTAATGTCTTATTTTATGGATTTTATAGTTTGCAAGAGTTGACCCATTTCCTGTGATTCGCCTAACAGCAATTAAAATTCTGTTTGACCTCGTATGTCTTTATGGGGTCAATTTGTTCAATTGCGATGCTGAAAATGAGGAATCTATGAACACTCTTCCATCATTGACAGATAGCAAAAAGACTCCGGACATATCGGAATTTCTTATTAGTCTCCTAGAAAATGAGGTAAGGACTCTTCTGTTTTTTACTCATTGCCTTTTATCTCTAATTATATGTGTTTGTATGTATTTTGACTTTTAAGTTTCACTTCACTCAGTCACTTCACTTCTTTTAAGTCTGTTAGAAAATGAGGTAAGGACTGTTCCGGCTTTGTGTTTTTTGCTCCGGCATTTATATGCTTATTTATGTTATATGTGTTGTTATGTTATATGTTGCATATGTTTGTATATATTTTCACTCTTAATTTACAACCTACATCCCCATAAATTTTGTGAAACATACAACGGGCTTTTTATTAAGACATATTTGCATGATATCTGCTCAGTAGAATTGCAATCAAAGAGACAGAATGAAGGGGGGGGCTAGGTTAACTGACGGGGAATACTTTGGGGAGAAAATAACACATCAATATGCTTTAAACAATTTTAGTTATGACAGTTGTCAAATGTAATAAAATACTAGCCTCATCAACAGGTCGAAGGGTATTTGTCTCCTTTTGGGCCGGTCCAGAACTTCTCAGAGGTGGTTCCAGTCAACCAATTAGATTTTTTCAATTCTCTACTTTTCTTGATCTATAATCGTTTTTGTTATTACTATCCTAGCATTTGAATATTCTTATAACCACGAGAAAGATTCACGAAAATACAATAATCAAGGACTTGAAAAGTTTTCTTCTTCTTCTTTTTAGAGTGTGCGTTCACATAAGAATTGACTGGAGCTATGTAGCTATATTGACCCTACGCGCAGGCTATAGAAGAGACTGAAATCGGTTTAGTAACATTAGTTAGATATTATTTATATATTTATGTTATTAAAAATGTCCCCAAAAATAGTAATAGCAAAAAAGGAACAAAAAAACTAATAACTACAAAAGGAAAAAAGGGAAACAAGAATGATGTGAATGGGGAGCTGCCGACTTCTTGGCACCTGGTGTATATCTCGAAACGGCAAGTGTACCACACAGTTCTACAACGCTGGGCACAGTTCCGTCACTCTTGGCACAGTTCTGTCACGCTTGGCACAGTTCCGCCACGCATAGTTCTACCACGCTTGGGACATTTCTGCCACGCTTGGTACCGCTCCGTAACGCCTCGCACAGTTCCATGAAGCTTGGCACAGTTCCGCCACGCTTGGTACTCTTGGTACATGCCACACGGTATATAAGACTTCTGCCGTTTGGCAGCCCTCCGATATAAACTGTAACAATAACAGAAAACAATTTAACAATTAGTAATGACTAAATTAAAGTTATTAGGTAAATTGTAAACTGAACTGATAAATTAAATTATAATCTAATTTCTAATTTAAATTGAACAGAGTTAAATTGATTTAAATACAAATAAGTATACACTAGACAGCAGTTTAATGACTCAATACTAACTTCTCTATGAGCCAAAAATGGGAGGCTAGTCCATGGTTCAGTTACTTTTGTAGTAAATGACCTTAAAAAAAGGCCGTTGGATAAGGATGGGAGAATAAGACAGTTAAAAAACATTTAGAAATTATTCAGATGTACAATGTATTCCATCCGACCTGATGAAATATCAACATGTGTTCAATGAGGTCGTCCTTGTTTAAATCCTAAGAAAAATGATCTCATTGATCACATCATCACTGACTGGGAAGAGTCAGAGAATGACGTCTTGAAGAATTTAGAGGTATGCGTAAAATACATGGGCTCCTCTGATGTTCTTGTGGTGTTCTTTTCGTAAGTTGAACTTTGAATTTTATTGAAGAACTTAGCTTTCGAATCATGTTAGAAGTTTCAATTGACTGTTAAATTTAGTATGGAAAAAACATCTTCGGTGCTGAAAGATTCGAGTTCAACGCACTCTGTGGCAATGATTCTGTAGTAGTGACCTACTAGTCCACCTCAGTAATAAAAACTATCATGTTTTTAGTCATGATTATTTTCCTTGAGGCATGAACCTTTGCAAAGAGGACATAGCTTTTCGCAAAAGTATGCCCAGATTGTGTCTTTAAAAAAAGTTCTTTATAACTATCCCATGTTTTTTCAATTATGGCCTCTTGATTTTCCAAAAAATATTCAAACTCTAAAACTTCACTATTTCTTTTAGCTGTAGTCGTGTAAGAGAAATATTAATTTCTTGCCATTTTAAACAATAATTTTCAAAATCCTTAAGTATTACTTCCACAAAGAAGCTTTCCTTCAGGAGGGAAAGAAAAGAGTCGTAGCTAAAAAGCTAATAAACTTGGTGGCAACTTTTGAGAGATCACTCTAAAACGTCCAGTTTGAACTCGTGAAGCCTGTATTAATCTACATCCCTTTTGATAAGTCTTTTTACGTAACTTATTTTTAATTCGTGAAAGCTTTTGGTGACATCCAATACCGCTTGAATGCCATCTTTTTTAATTTTCACAAGGAGGAGGTACAGTTGGCTGTGGATATATTCGGGTTTCTTTAGCACCGTTGGCCATGATTTTATTTTTATCCTGGCCAGTACTCTGGCAAGTGCTTCAGACTCGTACATTTTTCCTATTTGTTCTTTGATGAAACGTCATTTTCGAGGGATTTCCGGCTTTTCTTTGAAATTAATATAAAAGTTTTTGCAATAAACTTTTTATTTTAATGTTAAACAAAATAATAGTTACCTTCCTGAATCCATGTTAGATGGCAATTTTTTCTCATCTGGCAGTTTTATTCAAAACGTGTTTTTTTTTCAATTTCCTGTTACTGCGGACTGTGGTTCGCCTTATGTTAGTTTGCAGCAACCCTGATTATGCTATCTTGTCAATACATAAAAGTATTACATCATCATGCACATGACGATTTATTTAAGTATTTCACTTACTATGGACTAGAGTTCGTCCTTTACTTTAACTATATCCGATGACACTAGCATATGCCCCAATTATAATGAAATGTATCGATATTTTATGTAATTATCTCAACAATTACTATGGGCTTGAGTTCGTTCTTTATTATAATTGATTTTTATTCTAGTTTTAGGAGTTACAACCAATTACATTTTTTACTATAGGGCGTGATCGCCACGTACTAGGTTGCTAGCCACCGCTGCAACCCGAATTTTTTCGAAAGATAAACGCGTTAAATATTGCATTCACTTATTACATCATATATGGTTACAACCTACGATTATTATCATCATTCATCAAGCTTGTGAATACTGAACAAAACTTCTATTAATAACTATTACATGAGATCCTCTTGACTGACACGACTTATGATGAACTATATCGATCCTTGTGTAAGATCAATCTGGACTTGTCCCAGTTAAATGATTTCCATTGACACCCTTAACCCTAGCAACGGCTCTACCCCTTCTTTGCCCTAATGCATCAGTTCACATTTTTATGCGGAGGGGGGTGTTTGTGCAATTTTGTCAGTGACGTCATCATGATTTTATAACGAGGGATATTCAACATAATCTTCTTTGTTTTGTATGACGTCATCTATGGTTGTAACTTATTATATATGCCTTTATATATTATGACATCATGCATCAATATAAAAGGATGAAAAGAGTTAAGTGATCTCAGTATGATAGAATAGTAAGAGACGACCTGGCTACATCCTACGATTATGGCGTCATTGATCAATCTTTAACATGAAATATGCAGTTTTTCGTAAAAATGATTCTATTTTTAAAATAATTTGTTTTTATTACAAAAGGTTTTTAACCCCATTAATTTCCTTTAAAATGAGCCATTGAACAACTCTCTACGATGTTCCAGTGCCAAGCTATCTGTGGAAGAAAAAATGAAAAAACAAGATGCCGTTTAGGCAGAATGCTGTAGTAGCTGCCACTTTTCTTGATTGTCAAGCCATTATATTACCCTTGCTGTTCAAGCCAAGGAACAGAAAGTTTCCTATAAAAGGGTTTTGGACAAGGCCGTTCTAAAAATGTACTTTTTGTTTTGAACTGTTTCTTTTTTTTAGGAGTTATGGGTTTTTATATTTCTTAACATTGGACATGATCGTCTCTTACTAGGTTGCTAGCTACCGCTGCAACTTGGATTTTTTCAGTATATATATCATGACAAAGATACGAGCAAATTTAACAGAAGGCCGTACGGGACCCCAAAATTAAAGAATTCTTTTATTGTGACCTTCTTTATTTTTTTAAATCGGCTGTGACTATCTCTTTTGACGACGTCTACAACCTATAATGTTTAAACAAAATTCGGGGTCTGTATACAGGGCCGTATCCAGAATTTTTTTTTCTTTGGGGGGGGGGGTTTACACAAGGATTTTTTTTTTGGGGGGGGGGTACATAAAAACCCTCAAAAAGGCATGAAAAATTTATTTATATCCATTTTTGTTAAGTTTTACGAGTCAGACAAACATTTGGGGGGGGGGGGGGGGCAAACCCCCTGACCTCCCCCGGGATGCGGCCTTACTGCTATATAACATGCACCCTTTTTGTGCTGTTATTCTAATGCTATTAGATAGATAGATATATAGATATTTATTGCTACAAAAGCCTCTTTGGGCCATGGCAAAAAAACAAAACACTTATGACATAATAATATCATACATGACAATAACAATAGTTAATAAGAGTAATACAACAATAGCATAGAAATAACTTAGCAATAACAAATAGCAAAAACAAAAACACACATAATATGACACACAATACCTTAATGGTAACACAACAAAATAACAGATACTGCTCGTACACAAAATAATGATGATAATGGTAATAATAATAGTGAAAATAATATTGACAACAAAAAGTGCCGTATCCTGGAGTTTTTTTCTTTTTTAATAATTAAGAATGGGGTATAGTGGGAGACATATTTAGTCGGACATTTTCCAAATAAAGGCAAAACCTGAAAACTAACAACAATGCAACCTTCTGAACAATTTTGTACGTAATTTAGTTTTGTTGTTTGGTAAATAGTTTTTTGTTTTATTTTTGGCTGATTCGTATAAAAATGCAAGTACAGACAGCACACAAACTGCATCCATGTCGGGGAGTCGTGTTGTATACATGTTTGTACATATACATGGTTGTGAAAAATAATCTTATTTTTTTAATTTTGAGACTTGTCTAGAATTGTAAAATCTGGAATACTCCTCCAAAATTGTGAGAATCAAACTTGGAATAAAGACTACTAGTAGAACCACGGACAATAAATACACTGACAACATAATATTATAATATTTTAATATTTATATATAATAATATTGATATAGGTAATTTAATATTTAATCTATATTAACCCTTTCAGGCACGAATTATGAAATCGTCAGAAAATTTCGCTTTTTTTACGTTTCCTGTGTCCCTGGGCTTAGAAACCAACAAATATTGAACTAAACCAAATTTATTCCAGCTATGAAATGAAATATAAGGTGGTGTTTGGTAGAGACCACTTCGAAACATGTGCAGAAAAAACCTCACTTCTGGTGAAAAGAACTTAAGCAGTTCTTTGTGTAATTCATGCACTATAGAACTTTACAAACTGCTCATTACCATTTTGTGCAATGGGACTCAATCTTTGTACTACATTGAGCACATCTTCTTGAAGTAACTTGAACAGGTAAGTGTTTTGATTGATCCAATCTCTTTTATGGAGGAACGTAAGGCTTGAATTTGGGAAAAACTTCCAATTTTCTGGATGGCCGACCTCTCTCACCCTTACACAAATAACTTCCAACCAAACCAGTGACAATGCGACATCTAAAGTCTTTCAACGTCATCTTGTTAGCATCTGGCATAGTGGACAACTTGAATAAGACAAAGGGATTTACTGTTGTAATGTTGATGAAGTGCCACAGTAGGCAATGCCACCACTTTCTGCCTTTTCTGTCAATCCCATTGAGACTTCAATATATCAGCTTTGTCGACGCAGCCCATAAACTTGTTGTACTCGACAACCACGTTTAGGCATGTAACTTGGGTAATAGATTCGTCTTTCTCCTTCCTACCGATCCGTGTCATTTCTCCTTCTTAATGAATAGTCAAAAGGAGTTGTACACATCGTTTGTCCTTCCAGCGTACACAGTGGATTCCATCTGAACTCACAGCGTAGTCTGAATCACCTCGTCTCAGCTCTTTTTTGGTTTTGAGTTTGGATGGACCTTTATGGTTTGCCTGAAGTGCATCACAACAGTAGAGCTTTTTGTTCTTAACTTTTTCTATGAGGTTTACTGAACTGAAGAAATTGTCCAAATAAATTGGACATTTTTTGCCTTGCAGACCTATGTTAAGATTGATAGCTACTTGTTCTCTGAGTACGAATTTTATAGTATCAGCTAACTTCTTGGTATAGACATGAAAATCAAAACCAAAACCGTGCGTGTCTTCTCTGACCCAGATCGTGTAGCCTCATTTCATGAGCTTCATAGGCATATAATGCTTGAAACCAATGCGTCATTTGAATTTGAGCATGCTTTCGTCGACGGCCTGCTCTTTGGTAAGCTTTTAAATCTTTCAAAAGCTTGAGCGTAGTTCTTCAATCAGAGGCCTGATCTTGTAGAGTTTGTCATAGTTGTCACTTCCTTTCCGAGGTAAGATCAAATTGTTATTGAGATGAACATGAGCAAGAAGCCAGCTGAAACGGCTTATATTCCTCAGTCCAGAGATGTAATTATCTCTGAGTTCATCGTGACTTGACCAGAAATCTCGATAAGATGGTACTGCCTGACACCCATAAGCATATTTATTGCTAAAAAAAACTTTCATTTCATCTTGAGTAATTGGGGTGAACGAAACACCTTTCTGAGTAGCTTAGAAGTTTGTTTGAAATACGATGTGGTCAATCAGATCAAGAATTTAGAATTAAAAATTAAAAATGAGCAAATTTATTTTAAGATTTTAGATGCTAAACCCAGTTTTGAGGAAATTGCTCGAGTTTCATTTTTTTTTTGTCGAGCTGCTGAAGTGGTCTCAAGCTCAAACCACGCCAAAAAAAAAAAAAAAAAAAACTTTAGCATATGCTGCAAGGTGGTCATTGGGGATGACCAGCCTCTCATGTCCAATATCTCTTTATCGTGCTTCATATCTGAAACTGTGACGCTACTAACTTGTACTCTACTACACAAAGAACAAATTGACAGAAAGACAATATTAAAGATACCACTATTTCCAAGTATTTTAAACTTTCTTACTTTTTTTTTAAAACACAGCATGTGGTCCAATCTAAATATTAGGTGTCACCTCACTAGGTGTCAATTAGGCTGCCCATCTAATTTTGCCCGTCAGATAGCGTTGCTAGGCATATGCTAGACCAGTGGTTTATTATTTTCACCACATACGGATCATGGTAAAAAAAAAATATAAAAAGGTGGTTTCTCGTTGGAACCACTTCGTCAGAAAGCGATCAATATTTAATCTATATTTATCTATATTAAATATAGATAATTTAATGTTTACAAATAATATTTATGGATGATAAATACACTGACAACATATATTGTATTGGCATTTACTATAATGCATGTTTGTTCTGTTCTAGTCTTCAGAAATGCAGAAAATAGTAATCGAAGGTTTATGCAAGCTGCTTTTGGCTGGACGAATGCGGTCGCCTGTGCTCTTATCAAGACTTTTGCTGCAATGGTACCACCCATTAACTTCAGGGGAAGAGGCAGGACATATTCTTGGTAACTTTTTTTTTCACCACGTAAAAGGATTTTTGTTTTGTATTTTTCTTCAGCTACAATAGCTTCAGTCTACTTTTTGAGAGATGTGAAATTGGCATTCAGAAGCAGTGTTACCACAAGGCTTATTTCCCGTCAGACTGACTTAGGATGGTGACTGCCGGGTAAATGGCTTGTAAATAGCAACGAAGACCACACTTCCTTTCCCTCATAAACAATAAGTAGAACAATAGGGAAAATTTTTATAAGACAGTGGAACGCAACTTTAAATGAATATTTCGACCTAAATCCAAATATGGCCCTTGGATACAGGGTCGAAATATTCATTTAAAGTTTCGTTTCACTGTCTTATATAAAAATTTTCCCTATTGTTTTACTTATTGTTTATAAATGGCTTGTATTACTCTGTACGTGTGTTGTGGCCTGGGCTTGTGTTTGCATGTTAAAAACGTTGTCTGGCTTATTTGGCTTGTGTTTTAAAAGGCTCTGGCTTATATTTCAAAGGTTCTGGGTTATGTTTTGTTTCACCATCTGGCAACACTGTTAAGAGTGTTTGAATCTTTAAAAAAATAATTTCCTTTCATTAGCTTGAGAGGATTTGAAAACTTGTTTTTAGATTCTGATTGTCACCTACTACAAATAGGTAATTTGCCAAAATAGAAAACACTGGTGTTTTGGATGAAAAGCATTATGAACTAAAAGAAAAACTAAAGAAAACGTGAGAATTTCGGGAGGCTCGGGATATCCATCCTCTAACCTACGGGGAAGAGGCAAGACATATTCTTGGTAACTTTTTTTTCTCTAACTGACAGGTTTTTTTTATGGATTTGACTATTACCACTGCAAATTTATCTATGATAGATGGTTCGAGTCTGGATTTGCACATTTAAAAAACTGGATTTACTTAACTGAATTTGCAGCAATTGCCACAAATCCTTTCTTAAAAGCATAGTATAAATATTAAACAGTAGCAATAATTTGGTTCAGAAATGGGACATACCACAGTGCCCGGAGAAGAAAGTTACTAACACATGTCAGAGCAATAGCTTCAGAGCAATAGGTCTCCCATAATCCCAGCGTAATGCGGAAACAAATTATCATTGCGCGTGCGTGAAGGTGGAGTCATGAAGAAAGGTGTGCGACCGATGTGTCCCAAAAATCTGTAATGGAAAAGTATAGGAATTTTCGCTACTGTTCAACATTTACACTGTGGTTAAAAGAAAATATAATGTTGAGCTCAATAAATCCCTGCCATTCACTCTGTACTAGCTAACTAGAGTAGGCCCTATGTGTTTTTGTATATGTTAATTTCAGACGTTTCTAAGATGTATACGTCTCGGGTACATATGTTTTGGGCATGACCCAAGTTCTGAGCTTGCTACACCTCTCTAATGTCAAAGAATATAGGAAACGAATAAGAGAGGATACTTTGGCTCTTGGATCAATCAATCCATCAATTTATTTACTGCGCCGTAATATTATAAAAGTAGCAGTGGCATTGTCAACATTATCAACATCAAATTAAAGTACTAAAAACAATTAACTATGTACAATTATTAAAAGATTTGACAAAATATGATACAAATGAAGATAAGTAGCACTGACTTGAATTCGGTGCTGGTTGTTTCAGGACAACTTTAACAGCAGCTTTGCTCCTTGTCACCAGACCGTCAATTCTTGGCTCTAAGAAATCCGGCAAGATACTTCTATGCCGTTGTGAAAGAAGGCATTGGCGGCCGAACCTCATGACTGCTTCGTGTCTGCGTTGGAATAGGGTTTTATATATTCATATATTCATTTAATTCAAAAACAAGACATAGCTCTCGTGGGCAAAGCCTCTTATGATGTCTCTTAGTCATAATTAGCAAAATGATGTTGTCTGATAAAACTTCGTCAGGATAAATAAACTAAAGGATAAAAACATTTGAGATTGAGAATAAAATTGTCTGATAAAACTTCGTCAGGATAAAATAAACTAAAGGATAAAAGCACTACAGACCATTATAACATTTCAAAAAGCTCAGCACAAAGCTTTTAGTGTGGCTCCTGGTGTTATAGGGAACTGCAGTGAGTTTCGGAACCTTCTCAGCCACTTCCCTGGGGGGACGAGATCTTATAGGAATGATAAAGGTGGGGGAAGGAATGATCGGTAGATGGGATGTTCGAGGAGGGAGGAGCCAACACCAGACGTGACAACCGTATTCCGGAGCGGGTAAGATGCATGTTTTTAGGATGTTTGTAAGGGCCAGGGTGGTAAAACCAAAGCGTTTCAGTTTCGCGAACGATCTTAGTAGTCCTGCTCCTTTGCTTACAATCTTGCTAACTTTCAGGTTTTTGTAAGTAATAACTCCAAGAATTTTGGCAGAGTCCACTGATTTGAGCTCAACCTTTGTTTCAATGTTGCTTATGTGTTTCTTGAGGAAGTTCACAGGAATTGAAAACTACTGGCACCTACTGACAGTGGAGCGTTCCCTAGCAGTTTTCCGTTTTTGTCTATTAAAGGAAAAAAAAAAATCTGTATGATTTCTTGGTGTAAAACCAAATAGTCAATGGTGTCAAATCACGAAAATTAGTGTGTGTGTGTGTGGGCGGGGGGGGGGGGCAGAAATATATTTTCAAAATCTAGGGGGGGGTAATTTTTTCAATGAAAGTACGGAAAAGGTTATTTTTCAGTGAAAATACCGAAAAATGTACTTTTCAAAACCTAGGAGGTGGGGGGGGGGGGGTTAAATATTTTGGGATGCAATAGAAATCTAGTGGGGCTTAAATTTAAGAATTGGAAACTACTGGCAATAGTGACAGTGGGGCGTTTTCCAGTAGAGCTAGTCCAGTAGAGCATTCAAAACAAGCTCAGCGTTAATTGTTGAAATTAAAACGAGTCTACTTTCAAAGAGTTCGTAGTAACGAACTTAAGTAAGGAGCGACTCGGCCCAATAATAATCGAAACTCCAAAACACAGAATTTTAATGTCAATAGATACATAAAAATAATTGTTTTTTTATGCTGATTCCAAATATATGAAATACATTATGTTCAATTTTACCCATCAAAATGAACGAGCTTGAGAAAATTTGCCTGATTTTTGAAAAATGGGGGAAAGATCCCCAAAAAGTCAAGGAATCTTAATGAAAATCGCAACGTCAGAATCAGCTTATCAGAGAACTCTTCTGTAGACGTTTCAAGCTCCCATCTAAAATTTTGTATTATTCGCCAGAAGAAAGATCATGGATGCGTGCTTTTTTTCCCTCAGGGGGGATCGTATTGGACTAATGGTCCTAGAAGACCGGGAGAGGAGTCATTTGACCGGAAATTAAAAGTTTTAATGCACTTTTAAGTGACCGAAAGATTGGAGTGCAACTATCCCCCCTCGTACGCCCGCTTTTTCCTCAAATTCATCTGATTAAAATTTTGAGATAACCATTTTGTTCAGCGTAGTTGAAAGGCCAAATAACCATACCTCTGGGGGTAATAGAACCCCCACAGCCCCTGGGGAAAGAGCAGTAAGTTATGAAGCTTTCCCATTGGTTACATACGGTATTTGTTATTGGGAAGTATAAAGACATTCTCGGGGAGGGGGAATTTTCTGGGTGGATTTTCCGAGAAGAAGGAAATTTCCGGGAATGAACTGTTAAAGAGAAATTTTACACGGGGAATTTTTTAGAATTCCTATACTAAATTCTTTTATTTGTCTTACTTTCTCTTTGGCAACTCAATTTTACTTGTGGAGATGTTCGGGGGAAATTTTCAAAAAGGCTGGAATTGTCTTGGGAATTTTTCTTCGGGGGATTTTCGTGGGAATTTTTTTTGTGGGGGGGGGGGGGTAATTCCTGTGGGAGAAAATATACATTGGGGGGGATTCCCATGAAGAATTTCCCTGGAGGAGGGGATTTATCTTATGATTTAAAGAACGATCATAAATGTAGTGAAAAACAAGTCTTTTTTCAAATGAAAGGAAGCTTAGGAGAATTTTCCCGGCGGAATTGTCCACAAGGAATTTTCCGGGGAGAACTTTCAGCGAGGATGGAATTATCCAAGGGGAATTTTCCAGGAGAGGGGAATTTCATGCGGAATTTCATGGATTTCCATGGAGGAGTTTTCGTAGGGGGATTTTCCGCCGTGGGAGGAGGGGTATTTTTCGGTATTATCATAGGCAGTGCGCTAGCGCTGCCTAAGTAAAGAACGATGTTGACACAATGTGTTTTTTTTTCTCCATACCCGGGCACTTCTCATCGAAGGAGTTGTCGTAGAAACTTCAAAAAGGGCTCATTCGATTGGAAATTGGAGTGGCTAGTGTCCTTTTTAATAGTCGAAAGTGATTGGAAGGTAACTAGGCCCCCCCACGAACATTATTTCCCCAAACATATCCAATCAAAATTTTTAGATAGCCATTTTGTTCAGCGTAGTTGATATCAAGATAGAAAATATTTTTTTGAGGAGGACACTTCCCCACAACCCTCGGGGCAAGGGTTGTGGCAACACATCCAATCAAAATTTTGAGATAGCCGTTTTATTAGCGTAATTTTAAATTCTATAAATTAGGTCTTTGAGGATGACGACCCCCTCACAGCCCTCTGGACATGGGTTGTAAGTTATGCCCTGGGGGCATATAAAGTTTTTATAGAACGTGTTGTCGTTGAAACTTCAAAAAGGGCTTATTCGATTAGAAATTGAAATGGCTAGTGCCCTTTGTAATAGTCGAAAGTAATATAGTCGAAAGGGGTTTAAGTTATGCCCTGGGGGCATATAAGGTTTTAATAGAAGGCGTTGTCGTAGAAACTTCAAGAAAGACTCATTCGATTGGAAGTTCAAAGGGCTAGTGCCCTTTTTAGTAGTCGAAAGTGATTGGATAGCAACTATCCCCCCCCCCACGCCCATCATTCCCCCAAGCACATCCAATCAAAATTGAGATAACCATTTTGTTCAGCGTAGTTGATTTCAACATAGAAAATATCTTTTTGAGGAGTACACTCCCCCACAACCCTCGGGGCAAGGGTTTTAAGTTATGCCCTGGGGACATATAACGTTTTTATAGAAGGCGTTGTCATAGAAACTTCAAAAAAGGCTCCTTCGATTGGAAATTCAAAGGGCTAGTGCTCTTTTTAATAGTCGAAAGTGGTTGGAGGGCAACTAGCCCCCCCCCACGCCCATCATTCCCCCAAACACATCCAATCAAAATTTTGAGATATCCATTTTGTTCAACGTAGTCGAGAGTTCTGGAAATCAGGTCTTTTAGGATGATAAACCCATCAGAGCTTTCAGTGCAAGGGTTGTAAGTTATTCCCTGGGAGTATATAAGGTTTATATAGAAAGTTGCTGTAGGAATTTAAAAAAGGGCTCATTTGATTGGAAATTGAAATTGCCCTTTTTATAGTCGAAAGTGAGTGGAGAGTAATTAACTCCCCTCTCACGCCCTCCATTTCCCCGAACACATTCAATCAAAGTTTAGAGATAGCAATTTTGTTCAACGTAGTTGAAAATTCTGGAAATTATGTATTTAAGGATGACAAACCCCCCAGAGTCCCCAGGGCAAAGGTTATAAGGTTTTGCCCCAGGGCAAAGGTTATATGCCCTGGGGGCATATAAGGTTTTTAATGATAGAGTTGTCGTAAAAACTTAAAAAAGGGATCATTCAATTGGAAATTGAGAGGGCTAGTACCCTTTTTAATAGTTGAAAGTGATTTGACGCTAACTAACCCCTCTCTCACGCCCACCATTCCCCCAAGCACATCCAATCAAAATTTTCAGATAGACATTTTGTTCAACGTAATAGACAATTCTGGAAATTAGGTCTGTGAGTATGACACCCCCCAGCCCTCAGGGCGAGGGGTGTAAGTTATGCCCTAGGGGCATATAAGGTTTTTATTGAAAGCGTTGTCGTAGAAACTTCAAAAGGGATCATTTGATTGGAAATTGAAAGGTCTAGTGCCTTTTTTTATAGTTGAAAGTGATTGGGGAAAGACTAACGCCCCTCTCACGCCCACCATTTTCCCAGTCACATCCAATCAAAATTTTGAGATAGCCATTTTGTGTAACGTAGTTGAAAGTTCTGGAAATTAGGTCTTAGAGGATGACAACCACCCTCACAGCCCTTAGGGTAAGAGCTGTAATTTATGCTCTGGGGGCATATAAGGTGTTTATAGGAAGTGTTGTCGTACAATTTCAAAAAGGGCTCATTCTATTGGAAATCGAAAGGCCTAGTGCCCTTTTTAATAGTCGAAAGTAATTGGAAGGCTTGACATTTTTTTATTGAAGATCGATGTGGGTATAATGTATTATTTTTTGTTGTTGCTGTTGCTTGAACCAGAGCCCTATGTATCGAAGCAGCTGTCTTAGGAACTTGGAAATGGGCTCACTCAATTGAGACTAGAAAGGGCTAATGCCCTTTTTAATAGTTGAAAGTGATTGGAGGGCAACTAATCCCCCTCTCACGCCAATCCTCCTATTTGACTTTATGTTTAAAAACTAAATGTTGCCTTAAGATTAAATCAAAAAGCACTGTGTTTATGCTAATTCCCAATAAGGCATCTCAACAGTATTCCAAGAACGACTGAGGGTATTATGTTCAAACTTTTGGGGCTGCTTCTGCTCTCAAAATTTAACGAAATCAAAATAGCATAAATTTATCCAAGCTATCAAAGAAAGTAAACAGATATTTTTGCGAATGGTATCAAGTTTTCCATTTCAGGTCAACTTGGAGAAGGTTTGGAAATAAAATATACAGTATTATTTGTTTTAAAATTTTTAAGAGGGTATATGTTGTTAAAAATTGCTGAAAATTTTTTTCCAGCATACAAATCGCAGGCCAAACTATAAATTCTTAAAAAAACGAAAAGATTTAAATTATTATTTTCTTTTTCTCTGAAAATACTATGTCAATATAAAACGAACAGAAATTAATAAAAAAAAACTGTTCTCACAAAATAAGTTTTCAAGGAAAAGTAAATAACTCCATTAAACAAAAAAATGAGCAAAATTAAAATCAAAAAATCTAGCAAGCTGGAAACTACCACAAATCAGCATCGATAAATAAATGAAACCCAAAACGGACAGAAATTACAATAAATAACCGAGCATTGGCGTAGGCAGCATATTGTCTAGGGGGGGGGGGCAGTCAATAGTGTGATGGAGGGCCTTTTGTCAACTGCTTTTCCAACCATCTGCTTTTTCAGCCATATCTAATGTAAATTTGAAGGTATAGGGGGGGGGGGGTAGCTGCCTTATGTTAATTTCTGCTCGTTTTGAGTTTGACTCGGTTATTTATTGTAATTTCTGTTCGTTTTGGGTTTCATTTATTTATCGATGCTGATTTGTGGTAGTTTCGCGCTTGGTAGATTATTTGATTTTATTTTTGCTCATTTTTTGTTTAATGGAGTTCTTTACTTTTCTTTGAAAAACTTATTTTTGTGGAAAAAGTTTTTTTAATTAATTTAAAAAACGGCCAGAAATTAAATTTACAAAACAAGTTTTTTCAACTAAAAGTAAGAAGCAATATTAAAACTTAAAACAAATGGAAATTATTCCGTACATGATGGGGGATGCTCCCTCCTCAATGTTTCGCTCTTTACGCTAAAGTTTGACTTTTTCTCCAACATCTTCCTCACATACGGAATAATTTCTGTTCATTTTAAATTTAATGTTGCTCCTTAGTTTCAGTTGATTTACAATTTCTTTTTTTTAATCATAGAATGAAACTAGTCCTCATGTTTATAGAAACTCTTTGGACACCTTGTGTAATCTAGTAGATTCCGTGCTTTGACGAAATATTGTAGTGTCCAAAAACAACGTATCTGCGTCCGTAATCAAGTGTTCTGTTGAATCATACATAATTTGAAAATTTGAGTGACCTATGTTTTGAGGGTGTCTGTGTGCTGTTTGTCGTTATGATGGACCCAAGTCTTTCATAGTTTTACCAGTGGCGTCAATTCACGAAAACTAGGGGTAGGGCAAAACGTATTTTTTTTTAGATCAGAGGACAGGCGGGGGGATTCTAGGGAGGTAAATGCCCCCTCCTGCCTCCCTACCGCAATTGACGTCATTGAGTGTACTACTTTTGATAACGTATATGGTGCATCCAATCAGGGATACAGTTCGAAATTCAGCGGAATGTGGACGAAGGGCTCTCACTTGTTATTGTGTCGTTTTTTTCTGATTTATTCTTTAATGCAAATAGCGTTAAGCCCAATGCTTGTTTCTTGTGAAATAAGTTCTCTTAGGGTAACACAAATGCCAAAACTAGACTTAAGGAAGAGAGAAAATTGAAGGAAGAGAGAAAAGAACAATAAGGGAGAAAAGAATAAGAATGAAAAACAAGGAAGGGATAAGAAAATAAATAGATAAACATATTTGGTCGGACTGTTAGGAAAACACGGATTCTCATAGAATGGTAATGGTGTGTTGGGAACTACAGTCGAACAGTTGTACGTTATATGCAACCGAGTATTGAAGTATATTACAAATATTTTTCTTGAGTAGGTGAATTGTTTCTTAGCATTGTCAACAAATGAAATAGACTTTTATACTAGAGCAAATATTTGGCTTTTTTGTCATATTTAGGAGACTTTGTAATTTGAGAGTTCGCTAGGCAGAGGTTCCGACCAGAGGTTCAGTAGGTCGGGTATGCGTCTATCAATCATTTTGCATCGAGTCCTATCAAGCATGTTTCTTGTATGTACATTTTCAGCTAGTCATAAGTTAAAATTTATTTAATACGTTTTAATGGTATTTTCTTTTCAGGGGTATTTTTCATGACATTTCCTACCATTTCAAAGTCGAATCAAGAACTTTTTGCTGAAGCCTTCAAACCTGCCTTGAACACCATAGTTAATGCACCTTTACATTCCCCGCTAGCTACTGTAGATTTGGATGAGATTGTCAAGAAAGTTGTCCTCTTTACGTCAAACAGTATCCTGGTCAAAGACGACACGGAGGTAGTTATTTGCATTTATTTAGTTTCTTATTCAGTTGTTTGGGAGAAAGGAACGAGGTGGTTGAATTCATGTGTAACTTCTGAGAGTTTTTAAACAAACAAGATGCCACTTCACTAGAACCCTTTCCCCCCTGGACCTCGTTGCAGACACAGCTATATGACTTCTCGCTAGTTGAAGTCAGTGAGTGTATTATCAAGCTTTATGTCCAGAGTTGCAGTTTGTTGAAAACTAACTTTACTTTGACATCAGGTGTTGGCAAGCACTGTTAAAGATCGGAGGTCTAGACCTCTAATTCCCCATTTGATTGTTTGACAAGTTTTTTTCTTTGTTTTATTTTCATAAGCTTACTTTAAAGCTTTCTCGTGTGTTTCTTTTGGTTCTACAACCGCAGCTCTTTCTTCGTCCGTCACGGTGTCCTTTGTCCGTCATGGTCCGTCCGACAATAGTCTTACTTTAAAACCTTCACAATTACCACAGTTGTTCGTTCGCTGGAGGCCCGAATCCCAAGTTAAAATATTTGTAAAATACTGTTTTGTACATTGACAAGGATCTGGCGTCTTGTCTTTGTTTACTACATTTCTTCTTATACAAATCTTGCATCTTGGCAACACTGATAGTTCAAAGATAAATACTTTTTGCACGAATGTGAGCGTGAATAGTGCAATTCAAAAGATGGGAATGACTTTATATGCTCCATTATAAATTGAGTTTCAAATTCAACCTGTTATTAGCTGGTGTGGTAACACCACACCAGCAGACAGGAGTACACTCCTGCCCCACTCTAATGCGGACAGGAGTGGACAATACCAAAGTCTGTAATTTTTGAAATAGTACCTTCGATCTCTTTTTTCGTTTATCCAAAATTGCAGGAAAAGGATTTCTCCTGCAAAAAGCATTATCGGCAATATTAATACTTATTAATTAAGGAATGAATAAATAGATTATTAATTGTTTTTTATTAACAACTGCTTAATAATTAATTATAGTTAATTGGTAATTGAACCTCAAAGGTAAGATAAATCTGGAGTTTTATCCGAATTTGCCTTTGCTTATAGTTATTTTTTATTTTGTGATTAGTGATATTTTGCGCATATTGTATTTTGTGATTTCTGTTACACTTGTTCAAGCTCAGTATTGTTCAGTCTAAGACTGTAAGTGTAGGTAGTGTTTCTTTCTCGACTAAAATTAACTGTTCACGTTTTCTGTTTCTGTATGGTACAGCTTTTGTTATTAAACCTGCTAAAAACTACTGTTGCACAAATGTGTCTCCTGGTAACCAATACAACGAAAAAAAAAAAAAATCATTTCTAACATCATTATTCACCCCCACTAATACTTAACATTGTCCTCCAGTTTTGAAAAAGATGGAATATCCAAAATGTTCTGTAAAAGTTCCTGGAGGACTTGCTATAACAAGTTCCGGCTAATTCCTTGTCATATTCGTGGGCAGTAATAGGTTATAGTGGGCGATTGCCCAAGGAAATCACAGCTAAACATCTCGCTGCTAACCATTACTCTGACGCATCTAATGTATATGTCATGCAGTGCGTTGGCTATACCGACTATTGCTACAACTAGGTGACATCTGCAAACCTAAATCAGCAGATTATATCCTTTTTTTTTAGTATTTTACTAATATTGATGATAATGATGGGTGATTAGGTCAGGACATGTGTGTCTGCTAATTTTAAAGATCCCGTTTTACCAAAACGGGTTAAGTCTGTTTTTATCTGCTCCTGGACTTATTCCATTTTGGCGTAACGAAATATTCCGTAAAAAAACACTACTCTTTTTGGAAGTTGTCATATCTCAGCCAAAGCTGGACTAATTACCTTAACGATTAGACCAAATTGTAGATCTTGACGAGGGAAATTGATTGGTGTTTATAACTCATTATCCCCTTTTGTCTAAATGTCACAGAATTAGCAAGCCTATCACCCAACCCTTTGCGGCTAGGGATCGAACCCCTGGCCCCGTATTGCCAAGCAGAACATTAATCCACCGTGCTGCAACAAAAAGAAGATGAAAAGCCAAAAAAAGCTTGGTATCATCTATGTTTCATACGCCTTTTGAAGTCTAATTCATCAAAATGCTAAGTATCATAATGGATGTTAAGTAAAGAGCTGTCCTTCGTCAATAGCAGCCGAAACAGTTTGTTTTCGTCAAATTGGACCCATGTTTATGAAATATTGGGACAGTCATTCGAAAGGAAATTTAAAAATCTTGCACCTTTTTAAGTAAATGATCTCTTAGGCGACACTAAATTTAGTTCTATAATTGAAATGAAAAATTAATCAGGATAACACTTATAATTAAGATAATGAAAAAATAAAAATAAGTCGGGCCTCTAATAATAAGTATATATGTTTTTTCAATTTATTACGATCTCAAATAGAAGTTTTACCGGTTATTTCATTTTCATTATCTTCTTAGTAGTTTAATTGGTAGATTTTGTCATTTTGTACAACAAAACAAGTAGCAGGATAGTGCGAGGCACGGGAGGGGAGTATCGAGGGAGTGGCTGCAATTCCCACATTTAATACAGAGGACTCAACATATCCCGTTTATGATCAAGTATCTTCATTTTTCCAGGGGGATACTAACATTTATGACAACCTCACTCTTGTATTTTGTCAGGAAATAGTGCAGGGCACAGGAGGGTGTGGCTACCCATCCTGTAGTTGATACGGACGGTTCTACCCGAACCCTTAAAGATCAAACTTTTTTCCTTTTTTAGGAGGAAGCCAACATTTACGACGGCCTTACTCTTGCGATTTTTTAGGAAATATTGTGGGGCTTGGGGTGAGGCAATGGCTATAGGCCTACCCTTCATATTTAAAAAAGACAGCTCAACCCGACCTCTCTAAGACTCAACTCTTCTCCTTTTTCCAGGGGAACACTAACGTTCATGACGGCATTACTCTCATTTCGTCAAGAAATAGTGCGGGGGCAGAAGAGGGGGCGGTTGCCCCTGTCCTATTTAATACAGACGGCTCAACCTGACCTCTTTACGACTCGACTCTTCTCCCTTTTCCAGTGGAATACTAACGTTCATGACGGCCTTACTCTCATTTTATTAGGATATAGTGCGGGGCGCAAAAAAGGGGCGGTTGCCTCTCTCTTTTTCAATACAGACGGCCCAACCTTTACAATCAAACTTTTTTTCCTTTTTTCCAGGGAGACACTAATGTTCACGACGGCTTAACTCTTGCATTCTGTCAGGAAATATTACATGATGTAGACTCGCTCCTAAGCAGGATTTTGATCAAGCATATAAACTCGCTGCAGCCTGCACTTCCCTCTCGAAGTTGTATCCAAGATATGAGAAGCTTAGTTCGGCAGATCTTACAGGTATGAAATTATAATCATGATGTAAATTTTCTAGAAGGAAGAAGAGAAAGTCTCTTAATAATGGAAAATATTAATAATAAAAGAATCTAAATAGTATCTGAACTAATTTTAAAGATTTGAATCTTAGAAGTTTAAAGTAGGACAACTAAATCGTAGCAAATCTTTGGTGATTTAACTTGGTTTTGAATGATATCAACTATTACTGTTGCCTTGATCATAGTCTTGCTCTATAAAATTAGAAAAACCAGAACTAAATTGATTATACTTTTAATTCGTTTAAATTTAGATTTTTCTTTTAAGTTTCTCTGGATCAAACGCAAAATTCTCTGAAATTGGGTAGATTTGTTTGTATCTTAAACCCGTTTCCTGGATATGATATAGTTAGGGCTTGGTGTAATTGGTTTTGAAAAAGTGGGGCTTTTATCCTTAGACCTGTTTAGAGCAAAAGTGTATGTAAAGTGATGTAAAGGTATGTAAAGTAAAGCAATAGACAAATGAAATAAATGCCATAAATATTGTATCAGGGTTTTATAATTATCTTTAGGATTTTGCTGGGTATTGCTAGATGGCGTTGTTTTATTTTTCTCTCTGAAATATGGACTTTCTTCCCCTATCAGTTTGCCTTAGTCTTTTGGTGAGAAACTATATGCATCCAGGTTTTCAAAACAGCATATCTCCAGTATATCAGGTATTAATAAAGTTATAAATTATAGTCTTATGATAATAATATAAGTTTTCTATGAAAAATCTTCTGCCAATAGGAATTGAACACACGACCATATATATAATAGGCACGTGTCCTTGCCAACTGGATCAGAATAGCCTCTGCAAGGAGCATGCCCTAGGACCATTTGACCTAGGCCCCTATGCATTACATTCATAACTGTAACTTTTGGTACGGAAATTATAGTGCTATAATGGTTGGCTACTATTACCTGCATGGAAAGTAGTGATCCTACCAGCAGAGCAGGACGTTAATACCTTTAGTAAAAGAGGTCACACCATACTTATACAATGTGTAAAAAGATGATGCTCATGCAGCAAGACCTGTTTTATAAACAAGGAATAGGTTGTTAAGTTTCCATGTTTCTTGAAAATAAGCTTGGCCCTTTGATCTATGCAAAGTGTAAGAAAGGTAAAAAAAAAATTAAATTCCACGAATTTGAAAGAAAAATGAATTATTCAATTTTCAGGGCTTATTTGTTTAATTATTTGAGTTAATATAATTAAAATAATTAATTTAATAGTTTAAATTATTTGAAATTTCATAAAACCTCAGGAGCTAAATAATTAGGAAAATCAAATTATCAAGGTAATAATTTGATAAGATTAATTTATTAAACTTTCGGTTATTAAATCAAATTTAATTGTTGAATTTTCGCATCTTTATAAGGTACGAAGAGACGATTCTCCCACAGCAAGGCTTGTTGTAGGAACCGGGGACAGGCTGTTTAGTTACTAAATTCCTTGAAAAGCAGTTTGGCCGATCGATCGGTGCGAAATAGACCAAAGTATAAAAAAAGATGTTCTCAAATTTGGAAATTTTAAGATTTTCTAGAAAAAAAACTAAATTGTTAAACTCTCAGGTCGAATTCAGATTATTTCCCTGGTAAAACATTTTTCGAACTTAACTAGGCATATAATGGTCATCAAATTTAAATCATGGGAGGCGTCCTTAATTATAATGTAAGCTCCAAGCTCATCCCCTTTAACTCTAATAATAGCTCTCAAATGCAGGGGCAAAATGGGCCTCTTTGTTTTTTAATTTGATTTTCAGATTCCTGGCTTTCCTTAAAATTTTAAAGTAAAAATTTGGTTTTACACTAAGTCAACTATTCTATAGCGAAAAAATTAAACCTTTTAAATGAAATAAATTTAATCAAAATTAGATTTATTTTAAGTTCATTTTAAATTCAGATTGAATTTTTTATGCAAATTAAAATTTTAAATTAAAATTAGACTTTATTCCGAAAGTAATTTACATTTCAAAAACTAAGTCTGAGCCCACCAAGGTGAGCCACCGCCTATTCAAGCTTGCCGGGTAGTATGACCCCCCTTTGTAATTCATAATCTAATTTTATTGGTTGGATCCCTTGTACTGCCTTCAAGCCTGTTGGATCTTTTTCCAGTGTTGACATTTTGTTTATTTTTCCCTCAGAATTTGGCAAACCGTGCATCAATCAAGCTTGTTGAGAAGTTTGACAAAAAATTAGAAGATCGTGAAAAGGTTTTGGCCCTTGAGAAAGCTGATTCTGAGTTACTCTCAACTCCGCTTGGTATTGAACGGATGGACTCGACGAACAACTCAACAGCAACGAATTCAAGTCAAAGTAGACGACAACTTGCGAGCCGGCATCAGCTTTTCTTCGGAATAGATGTAAGTATTTGGTTATGCAGTTTTTTTTTATTTATTTATTTTATTTTTTTATTTATTTAATATTTTTTTTTTTTTTTAGTTGTATATGGTTTTTCAGTCAGTAAAAGAACACTTTTTACTACACCAGCAGAATTCAAACTGCACTTATTTATCGGGTATTTACTGTGTAGATGGTAAGGTAAAAATACAGTCTCTGGGGTTGTTTCGAAGAACTCCCCTACCCTCCCCTCTTATCGGAAAAATTAAAAATTGTTGACTTAAAAAAAAAATTTTATCTTTAAGCCGCAACTGCTAAAAATGGTTTTTCGGTTTTGATTTTATTTCTATTCTGGACGGACATAAAGCATAAAAAAAGTTAAAAACAATAATTGTTTTTAACTCATTTGTGGGACCTTTGCATCGTTTCCAAAAAATAATTCTTTGCGTAACTATGTGAAAAGCCCTTCTTTTCTAAAAGCTTTTTATGTTAATATTTGATATGGCTGACAAAGGGCTAAATATAGCTGATCAATGGCTGATTAATATGGCTGAAAATGGCAGATATGATTACTGAAAATGGTTAATATGATGACTTGAGAACGAATTAACACGGATAATGTGATTAATACGGCTGATAACGGCTGAAAAATTATTCAGCCATATATGGCTGATCAATATTTTATATGACTGATAAGGGAATTGATTTACAGGCTGACGAGGAAATGGATACTGAAACTGAATCCTCTTCTGAACAAGCTGTTACAAATCCTGGAGTGATTTTGCAAGGGATCCCTCGTCTCAACTGTGAAAAGGAAACAACCGTGGATCAAGGTGAGGGAGCATTGATATCTAGAAAGAAATTTTATCCATACGTTTCCTTCCGGAGGATGAGGAAGGGATGGTGAAGGCGTGCTTAAACACTCGTCTAAAAAATAGTTGAAACCTCATCTTTCACCCTAATATGAGACAAAGTCCGAAAGAAAAGTAATAGATCACAATGCAATATGTTATGTGCTTTGACTCGTTACATAATGGCTGTTAACTGGTCATTAGCCTGAATGAAGAATATTGTTATCTTTGTTTGTCAACAAAACAGTTGTCGTCTTTAAACGTTGACTATGACATCTTAAGATGGCAATCAAGTACGTTCTGTCCTTTAACTCACTGTACAATGGCTGTTAACTCGTCTGAAATCTAAATGAAGACTATTTTAAAATTTGTTTGTCAATCAAACAGTTGTTTTCTTTGGATGCCAATGATGACATCCAAAGATGGCATTTAAGTACTGTGTTTGCTCTGATCCGTTGCGTAACGGCTGTTAACTCATGAAAAATCTAAATTAAGACAGTTGTCATATTTGTTTGTGTATCAAACAGTCGTCATCATTAGATGTCGATGATGACATGCTAAGATGATGGCAATTAAGTACGTTGTGTGCTTTAACTGATTCCATAATGGCTGTTAATTCGTCACAAATTTAAATGAAGACTTTTGTCATATTTGTTTGTCAATCAAACAGTTGTCATCTTTAGATGTCGATTATGACATATTAAGATGATGGCAATTAAGTACATTGTGTGCTTTGATTCCTTGCATAATGACTGCGAACTCGTCAAAAATCTAAATTAGATTCAGCAGTTAATGTTCAATAGCTTATAGTATATTATGAAGCATATAGCTTCATTATATGCGATTATTTATTTAACTTTAAGCCATGGAATTAATGAAAAATAAAGTCACTGCTAAGAGCCGTCTTCAAGGAGTGTGAATAAGGAATTATACAAAATTCTATGCTATTTACTTGCTCACATTAACGCGTTGATATGATGATATGTAGAAAATTGATATGTATAATCGACACAATTTTTTTGTAGCTATTGTTTTAATATTTTAATATTTTTTTTTGCTTATTTAGGTTATTAATTGGATTTTATATCTAATCTCCTTCTTTATTGTTTATTATTTAATTTTTAAGGTACTCTCGCCTCCCCTCGGTATAAAATACATTCTGAGGTTTAGGTCAATTAAATTTAACTTTTGATGACATCTTTCCTGAAAGTTCGTAGCTTGATCCCCAGCCCTTGAGAAAAAAACTTACTATAATATGATAGACTTACCAAAATATACCTTATATAGATTTGCCAAAGATATAAATTTATTGAAATATAAAACTTACCAAAGACATAGACTTACCAAAATATAAAATTTGTCACCTTTTAATGAGGACCGGTTGTATTCAATCCTTATAATTAGAAATACTCGCTTGACTTTAGGCTAAAAAAACAAACATACTCTGTTATGATTGTCGGAAACATACTGATGCCTCAGGTTAGCGTGTTGTATTTTCAGAGACGTCCAGCTACTCGTATAACATCACATTTTCGTGATTGGTTGGGAGTTACTGACATTAACAATTATACAAAGTAAAACATAAGTTTTACCGACTAAACTTTATAGTACAATCAATCTAAGGTTTAACCTCAAACAAATTGCAAAAATTTCGATTTTGGTACCATTCGAACCGAACAAAATTTATCTACAAAATTTAAAAAAAACGGCCATAATCGGACGAGACAAAATTGACCATTTTTGTATTTCCTTCTAAAATGACGACTTTTTTTTTAAAACAACTTAATTTGCACCTATAGAAAGTCGGTAATAGGTAAACCTGGTACGTAAATCACGAGCATGCATTTTTTTTGTTTTGAACACTCATATTCAGTTCCTCCCCCACCCCTTCCGCCCACAAATCAAGCGTCGATATAGGTCTGAGAGCAACATTACGCGAAGTTGAATACCGGAAAAATTGGACTGCTATTGCAGAAAAGAAGTCGTGTCCATGTCAATCTCCCCCACCCTCCAACCGAAATGTGACCACCCCTAAGACTTAGAATCGAATAAGCAACGTATCACAACTAGCTAAATCATTGATTTTAATTTGAACAAAAAATCACAGATAATTTGAAATTGCAAAGGGATTGGAGATTCATCAGATTTATTTAATTAATCAAATGTCTTCTTCATCTTCTATTTGGACCTGAGCATTAGAGTAACTAGTTTCTTTGCAAGATTTGCCAGCAATGTCGCATTCCATGCCATTTCGACGTCAACTGTATCGGTCACTATCACAGGATGCCGTACAACCACACTTCCCGACGGTGAGAATTTTCTTTGGTGCCGCTGGAAGATCCCTGAGGATAGGATACAGCATACCGTTCTTAAGTCTCTATCCTCAATTCTTAGGATCAAGGGTAGAGCTCTGAAGCCCAATCCAATCTTATGCTTGAAGATAGGTTCAGAAACAGTGAAATTTCGCTACTGGTGAAGTAGGAGGTTTATCTTGGGGATGGAAGAAAGTTGTAAATGTTGCTACTTTCTGCTGAAAGACTTTGTGTCGGTAACTGCTATGATTGTCAGTAGATTTTCCACCCTAAAATAAATAAAGTACAGCCCCTTCTGCTACTTTAGTCTCTCTTTTTCAAGCATCAACTCTAGAAAACGTTAAAAAATCTTCTTTTTTATTTTAATTTATTTAACTTTTAACTAATTTTATCTTTACTTTACTCCATTTAACAGCTAGAATTCCGAATATAATATGCGAGTTTGAAACTTTTTGTAGAAGATAGTATCCATGAGAATGAAGTATCAGTCGATGGAACAGAAAATAAGGAGGAAGCGATATTTCCTTTCACTCCTCCTATTAAGAGTGGAATCTTTTTTTATTTTAATTTATTTAACTTTTAACTAATTTTATCTTTACTTTACTCCATTTAACAGCTAGAATTCCGGATATTATATGCGAGTTTGAAACTTTTTGTAGAAGATAGTATCCATGAGAATGAAGTATCAGTCGATGGAACAGAAAATGAGGAGGAAGCGATATTTCCTTTTAGATTCAGCAGTTAATGTTCAATAACTATTCATAAGTTGATTACCTATGTTGGGTTTGGGAATTATATGCGATTATTTATTTATCTTCTCGGAATTCTAACTGTTAAATGGAGTAAAGTAAAGATAAAATTAGTTAAAAGTTAAATAAATTAAAATAAAAAAAAGATTCCACTCTTAGTATCTTCTTTCGAAGCATTAATTCTGGAAAACGTTAAAAAATCTTCTTCTTTATTTTAATTTATTTAGCTTTTAACTAATTTTATCTTTACTTTACTCCATTTAACAGCTAGAATTCCGAATATAATATGCCAGAATACATCGACTGATACGAATGAAGTATCATTCGATGGAACAGAAAATGAGGAGGAAGCGATATTTCCTTTCACTCCTCCTATTAAGAGTGAAATCTTCTTTTCATTTTAATTTATTTAACTTTTAACTAATTTTATCTTTGCTTTACTCGATTTAACACCTAAGATTCCGAATATAATATGCGAGTTTTGAAACTTTTTGTAGAAGATAGTATCCATGAAAATGAAGTATCAGTCGATGGAACAGAAAATGAGGAGGAAGAAGAGATATATCCTTCCACTCCTGCTATTAAGAGTGAAATGCCGAGACCAAAGCTGAATCTACTTGATATAAAGCTTGCCCAACAGCCAAGGAGATCTCCAAGGTAAATTCAGTTTCTCTCTCAAGGACTATTCTATTATTTATTATTGTTTGTATATTCACACACAACTGTTCATAGGGGTGGACCTCCGCTTGGCCCAGCCAATCAGCTATATCCTCATTCAAACCCAATTCTACCTCTTAGATTTATCTTTCAATGACTCCCAAATCAGGAAGTACAAAAATAGAACTTGGTTCAAAGCCTACTTATTGCGACACCTCTAACTTAACAGCGAGAATTTAACCTGTCTTTTAAAATTATACTACAAGCAAATTTAATTAGGAAAACGAAAACAGGTCATTTATCTGAAAGGAAAAGAAACAGGGGTGGAACCCCATAATATATATATATATATATATATATATATATATATATATATATATATATATATAGATATATTTAGATATATATTTATATATATATATATATATATATATATATATATATATATATATATATATATATATATATATATATATATATATATATATATATATATATATATATATATATATATATATATATATATATATATATATATATATATATATATATATATATATATATATATATATATATATATATATATATATATATATATATATATATATATATATATATATATATATATAACCTTAAATTAGAAGTGGTGCCTTTGTAAAATTACATATTTTTTTTTTATTAGACCTTTAACTTTTGCATCGGCTTGTCTTTTGTCATTATGAAAGACATATTGTCGAATCTCTTTTTATTTTAATTGCTCAGATGGTGGGACAAAAATGTCTTTTTCTTGCACCGATTTAACTAGTCCAGGATTATGATTTTACGATTTATGGAAGGTATTAACGACCACCTTTGTTTCTTTAATTGTTCAGGTGGTGGGGCAAAAACTTCTTCTTTTGCCTTGGCTTGTCTTTTGTAAATATGAAAGACATATCGCCGAAGCTTTTAATTGTTCAGGTGTTGGGACAAAAACTTATTTTTCTTCCAACGATCTATTCAGTCTATATTTTTGATTTTCAAAGGTCGGATAGGTATTGATGACTTTAACCATGTCAAAATCCAAGACCCAATCATCATCGTTATCGTTTCCAGTTTGTTTGCTTCGTTACACCTCGGCTTATCTTTCGTCATTATAAAATACATATCGCCGAACCTTTTTTTTTTTTAACAAAGGTATGGTAGGCACTGATGACCTTATTCATGTCAAGATCCCAAACCCAATCATCATTGCTATCATTTTAAATTTTGAACGTTTTGATTCTCGCTGTCGAGGTTGATTTTTATTGACTCGCTGCTCTTCCTTTTCATTTTTGACTCCCTCCCTTATGCGGTGTCGTATGTCTTCTAACCACGTATGTCTTTGCCCTTCTTTTTCATTTTTAACACGCTCTAATTGTCGGTTTTGCATATCTTCCAACCGCCCGTGTTAGAAGCCCCTTTGCTCTTCATTTTCGTTATTGATACGTTTTTGGATTTTGATTACTTCAGACAATTTAGCAGTGGTCTTTGTTAACTGTCCGTATTGGTGTTATCGCAATTGATGGTCCAGGTTATCAAATTTCACATCTTATCACACTTGATAGTTCAGGTGTTGGTTCCAAAGAATCATCGTTTATAGTAACTGCAGCTGCAAATTTTTGTTTTTTGGGCCTTCCAACAGACAGTATATTATATACACAACGGTTGCGTTGGAAACTCAAAAATCTTATTTATGCTATGCATGACAATATATAAGAAAATACTTATATGATGCCATATATGATGTCATAAGAAATGCTTAAATGATATAATAACATAGTACATGACGTCATTTGCAAAAACCAAAATTAAGGCTCTTAATGATTTTTCTCAGACTTCTGACCTATCTAGATCGTTTTTTTTTATGGGAGAATATTTTAAGATCCAACAGACAGTATATTATATACACAACTGTTGCGTTGGAAACTCAAAAATCTTATTTATGCTATGCATGACATTATATAAGAAAATACTTATATGATGCCATATATGATATCATAAGAAATGCTTATATCATGTAATAACATAGTACATGGTGTCATTTGCAAAAAACCAAAATTAAATCCCTTAATCATTTTTCTCATACATCTGACCTATCTAGATCGTTTTTTTATGTGATAATACCCCAAGATACTAGTTGTCCAGAAAAAATATGGAGCCGTTTTCGAGAACATACATACATACATAAATACATACACAATCATTACTCAAATACAAAGATAGTATATATATATATATATATATATATATATATATATATATATATATATATATATATATATGTTGCTTTGAGCTCCAATATTTAAAATGCAAATGTACGAGATAAAAATCCATATAAAAACAGATGAAAATAATAGATTTACTGAAAAAGAAAGAAAAAAGGTGGAAAAAATAGGAATGAAAGTGTAAGGATCTAGAAAATGTGCTCTCTGCAAGTTATGTGCATATTGTAAAGTAAAAAGTTTTTTTTTTATTAACATGTTTCCTTCTAAAGAGGTCAACCACTAAATATTTACCAAAGAATAAATATATCTTTTATCAGTAGCTTTGAAGAAGCTGCTTTCATTTATATTTGTACTTGATTGTGTCCTTTGCACTACTTGCTATATTTATAGTATACTAGTATATTTGACACAAAAAAAACTATAAGGCCATGGCCACAAAAAAAGAAAAAAAAGAGAACAACATACACATACAACAAAAAAATTCAAGCACAATTTGATCAAAGCGATTAAAGCAAAGAAAATTATTCAAAAACTAATGCAAAGAAGCAAACAGAGTTATCACATAACACCCTAGCGACGGGTTATGCCCACACGAATAAACTGCGTCAGATTTTAAATACTAATAAAACACCCATTTCCCAAAAGATTTCCACCCAAGGCTCATTCCCCTCATCCACTCCAAAAATTTCCTTTCTCAAAATCCTTAACCCTACACACCCTTATAATTGCAGTGCTATTTTATATTTACACTTGAATGAAGAATAAAAACGCTATGTGCTTCTACCCCAATTATTGAGGTCAATCCCCCCCCCCCTTACCCATTTTTTGTTCAGATATAACTTTGTATATATGAATGTAAAAAGTTCATTTCAGTATTTAATTTTTATTGTTTATGTAATATATCTCAAAGCGGGGAGAATATTTCTATTTCAACTATATTTACATTTTGCTATACTGTACTATATTTAGCTTAACTATACATCATACTAAATTTCTATTTCAGACTGGCTGGTCGTCGAATTACCTTGTCACGTCAAGAGGCTGGCTTATGCACAAATGAAGAGGTTTGAAATTTTCTAAATATAACATTACTTTCCTAGAAAATTGCACACATGTGAACTGTCTAATCTTTGCTTCTAATCACTGTATAGAAAATGACTTCTGTATAAGAAACCCATATGAAAGAAATCGTTATAGTGCGTCTGTGTCAACATTGATATAAAGAATAGAACGTCACGTAACTAATGCACGCTCAAATTTCATCCGGACACCCCAAAGGAACAACTAAAACACACTGTTTTACTCCCTGTTAAGTTTAATCGGGGTACGCGAACCCTTTCTGGCAGATAAATACATGAACGAATTTATGGGTAAAAAGCTCCCCCTTATCCCCACATAAAACTTGAATGCAGCTGATGTGTTTCAGCATATTTAAGGGTTAAAACTTTTTTATGTTTATCAAATTAGAAAAGTTCGACTGGAAGCGGAAATTTCATAAAAAAAAATAAAATATTTGAGATTTTGGATTTCCTGGTCGACCTTCCAGAGTTGTATCCTACATATCTAAATGAGATTCAGAAATTTTGATCTCAGGTCTCGACTCGAAGTAAAGCATAAAGATTCTTCAGAATCGTGAAATAAAACATAACTTGGTGGAAACTTAAGAACGAGTAGAACGAAGCTTTTAAATGGACTCCTTTCCCTATTTGTTTTTTTTTTAATTAGTTTTTCTTTTCTAATTTTTCAAATAGAAAATCTGATTGTAAATGATTTAAGAAGACGAAGATGAATTAAAATGAGAGAATAGGGTAGTAAGTAAGGAAAAATAAGAAGAATAGGAATTAAGTATATTCGGGCGACACGTTTATAGCGCCGTCTTTGACGTTGAGGTTAAAAAAAAAGAGGAAATTAAACTTGAATTTTTCATTTTTATTCCAATTAAAAAAAAATTCTTCTCGTTAATACCTATTTCTATTCTTAAGAGTAATGAAAGCTAAATGAACGGCTTATATGATCGCTGAGAATGGATTAATGTGACTAATATGATTTATATAGCTAACAATGGCTGATTAATCAGCCATATATGGCTGATTAATGTTTATATG
Organism: Artemia sp. Qi Xiang Cuo; assembly: GCF_049724085.1. NCBI lineage: Eukaryota > Metazoa > Arthropoda > Branchiopoda > Anostraca > Artemiidae > Artemia > Artemia sp. Qi Xiang Cuo. The sequence goes on along the minus strand of NC_142797.1, from coordinate 63,202,921 downwards.
GCTGACGAATATTTCATATGGCTGACAAGGGAATTACTTTACAGGCCGATGAAGAAGCGGGTACAGAAAATGAGTCCTCTTCTGAGCCAGCTGTTACAAATTCTGGTGTGATTTCGCAAGATATCCCTCCTTCCAACTGCGAAAAGGAAACAGCCATGGAACAAGGTGAGGGAACATTGATATCTAGAAAGGAATTGTATCCATACGTACTCTTCCGGAGGATAAGGAAAGGAGGATGCTGGATTGTTTAAGCCAGGATGAGGATGAGGAAGGGAGGGTCCTGGCTTGCTTAAGCCAGGATGAGGATGAGGAAGGGAGGGTCATGGCTTGCTTAAGCCAGGATGAGGATGAGGAAGGGAGGGTCCTGGCTTTCTTAAGCCAGGATAAGGATAAGGACGAGGAAGGGAGGGTCTTGGCTTGCTTAAGCCAGGATGAGGAAGGGAGGGTCCTGGCTTGCTTTAGCCAGGATGAGGATGAGAAAGGGAGGGTCCTGGCTTTCTTAAGCCAGGATAAGGATAAGGAAGGGAGGGTGCTGGCTTGCTTAAGCCAGGATGAGGATGAGGAAGGGAGGTTCATGGCTTGCTTTAGCCAGGATGAGGATGAGGAAGGGAGGTTCCTGGCTTTCTTAAGCCAGGATAAGGATAAGGAAGGGAGGGTGCTGGCTTGCTTAAGCCAGGATGAGGATGAGGAAGGGAGGGTCATGGCTTGCTTAAGCCAGGGTGAGGATGAGGAAGGGAGGATCCTGTCTTAAGCCAGGACGTGGATGAGGAAGGGAGGGTCCTGGCTTGCTTTAGCCAGGATGAGGATGAGGAAGGGAGGGTCCTGGCTTTCTTAAGCCAGGATGAGGATAAGGATGAGGAAGGGAGGGTCCTGGCTTGCTTAATCCAGGATGAGGAAGGGAGGGTCCTGGCTTGCTCAAGCCAGGATGAGGATGAGGAAGGGAGGGTTCTGGCTTGCTTAAGGGATGGTGAAGGCGTGCTTAAACACTCATATAAAAAATAGTTGAAAGCTCATATTTCACCCTAATATGAGACAAATTCTGAAAGAAAAATAATGGATCACAATTCAGTACGTTGTTTGCTTTGACTCGCTGGATAATGGCTGTTTATCCAGCTCGTCATAAATCTGAATTCAGACAATTTTTATTTTTGTTTGTCGACAAAAGCGTCGTTATCTTTAGATGTCGATGGTGACATCTCAAGATGACAGTTAAGTACTTTGTGTGCTTTGGCTCGTTGCATAAGGGCTATTAACTCGTGAAAAAACTAAATGAAGACAATTGTCATATTTACTTATCAGTCAAAGAGTCGTCATCTTTAAATGTTGATGAGGACATCTTAAGATGGCAGTTAAGTACGTTTTGCGTTTTGGCTCGTTGCATAATGGTTGTTAACTCGTCATAAATCTAAATTAAGACAATGTTCATCTTTGTTTGTCCACGAAACAGTTGTCGTCTTTAAACGTCGATTATGACATCTTAAGATGGCAATCAAGCACGTTGTGTGGTTTTATTCACTTTATAATGGCTGTTAACTTGTCAAACATCTAAATGAAGACTATTGTCATATTTGTTTGTCAATCAAACAGTTCTCATCTTTAGATGTCAATGATGATATCCAAAGATAGCAGTTAAGTACGTTGTGTGCTTTGACACATTGCATAATCGCTGTTAACTTGTCAAGAATCTAAATTAGATTAAACACTGAATTTTCAGTAACATTTCATACGTTGAATACCCATGTTGAGTTTGTTAATCGGATGCTGTAGTGTATTTATTGGGCTTCATTTGAAGCACTGAAATTAATTAATCTAATATAAAGCCATCTGCAGTGAGCTTAAACAAATAATTATTCAAAATTCTATGTCATTTAATTGTTCACAAAAAAGTTTTTTATTGTAACATCAAAATATATTACTTTATAGCTATTATTTTGATATTGTAATATTTTTTTTTACCTATTTTAGGTTATTAAATTCATTGATATTAAATTCATTAAATTCATTGATTAAATTGATAGGTTTATCCAATGACCTTTTTTACTGTTTATTATTCGTTTTTTAATGATACATGCCCCGACCCCCCTCCCCCTGTAGCCTGAGATTTGGGTCAATTAAGTTTAATTTTTTATGAAAAATTTTATTGAAAGTTTAAACTTGACCCCAGCCATGAGAAAAAAACAAAAACAAATGTAATCTTACCAAATATAGACTTACCAAAGATATAAACTTACCAAAGACATAGACATATTTATAGAAGACCAGGGGTGCAGCTAGGGTTTTCAGTTTGGAGTGGGGATATAAAGAATCTGCCATCAGAATCCTCCAGTGTACTGAGAAATGCGGACACATAAGGTAAATTAAACTAAAAACATAAGCTAAATTCCAAGGTGTCTGTGCTGTGCACCGACACCTTAGAACTTTGGGGAGGGAGTCCCCCCTTTGCTGCGTCCCGCAAAATACATAGACTTACAAAATATAAAATTCGTCACCTTTTAATGTAGAATTTGCTTTTAAATTGTATTTCTTGTAACGTCATATTCATCTATGTTAGCCATTCGTACATCTTCTAAATGTTTCCTCAAAGAAAACCCAGTTTTTATATGTGATCCGTTGAGAAACAAGAATTGTTTGTGTTTTAATTACAGCATGTAAGGCTAGTTGAAAAGATAAAACGAATGTATGCTGCTGTACATATTGGAAAACTTTCGTGCGCTTACGCCCTTGTGATAGAGTTATTCGAGGTCGTCCCTTGGCTCAGTGTAAATGCCGTATAAGTTTCAAGCCAGTTGAAAAAAAGAAATTCAGTCATCAAAAATATTCGAATTCCGGGAATGTTTTTCGGTCTGGATAGGGAAGTTCGAGTTGTCCTTCGCCATCATCTAAATGTTTACGCTTCGAGTAGCTGCTTTTAGACAGTAACTCGTTTCCGCCTCAGCTCTTAGTCTCGTTTTTTTTATGTTTTTTTCAGTTGGGTTATTTTCAAACACTTTCTTTGCCTTCTCTTTTAGTTTTTTTCTTTTATTTTTTCGTTTTATAACTTTTTCTTTACTTGGTTTACTTTACGCGAAAAATTCCGAATACAATAAACAATTTATGGAATTTCTTTTAGAAGATAGTATCCATGAGAAGGAAGCATCAGCCGATGGAACAGAAAACGAGGAGGAAGAAGAGATATATCCTTCCACTCCTGCTATTAAGAATGAAATCTCAAAGCCAAAGCTGAATCTAAGTGATGTAAAGCTTGCCCAACAGCCAAGAAGATCACCAAGGTAAATTCTGTTTCTCTCTCAAGGACTGTTCCATTATTTAGGGCTGCTTACATAATCATAAATAATTATTACTGGACCTCCGATTTAAAACTGTGACATCGACTGAATGCAGTCGATTGTTTTTCCCCTTTTAAGAGTAGGTGTACCTAGGGTAACCTTCTACCCTTCTTTAACTGGTTTTTGTGTCACTGCCATGAAAATGGATTACTCTAATGTGACTCCAGTTTTATTTGTCTATGATGAGGGGTTCCTAGATAAAATAGATTGAACGTAAATTTAAAAAAACTAATATAAAGAAATTGAAAATAGTAAAGAATAATGGAACACAAAAAACACCTAATTGAATTGAAATATTTGATTGAATCTCGTGAGTTATATTTGCCCTTGAATGAAGAAGAAAAAAAGTTATGTGCTTCTACTCCAATTATTAACGTCAACTTTCCTCCCCTTACCAATTTTGTGTTTAGATATACCTTTGTATATATGAATGTAAATAGTTCATTTCAGTATTAAAATTTTTATTATTTATGTAATATATCTCAAAACGGGAGAATATTTCTATCTCAACTATATTTAGATTTTGCTATACTAGTATTTAGGTTAACTATACTTCATGCTAAATTTCTATTTCAGACTGGCTGGTCGCCGAATCACCTTGTCTTTACTGTTTAATTCAAATCTAAACCTAAAATCTAACTAAATCTAAAATGTAATATATAATTTAAATATGTAATTGGAAAATTAAATGTATCGATTTTTTTCTAATCAGGCCACTCTTCTTAGTCTTTGAGATGCTCCTACCCTCCAAGGCTTTTAGTTTGCGCCAACGACGTTTGCATACAGCGAAATGTCGATCTTGTCTAAAAACTCGAATACCCAATGAAAAACGTTCTTTTTCGATAATCTTTGGGATTTTCGAATCGGTAGAAATTTGCAGGCTATTTCTACTAATGACAGGCATAGTCCTGTAGTAGAAAAAGAGGTCAGTTTGTTTTTATGGGACCCAGAGAAGGAACCTAGGCTGTTGCATCGCACTGCAGGGCCCTGAATTTGATTCCCATGATGAGATTATGCGAAAGCGTCTCCATATTAAACCAAATCAGAAGAAGAAGAAGAACTAACGGGTATATACTTTCTATTTCTGTTTCTTAGTGTTTATGTAGGGCCATGTATTATTCTCCTCTGATAGAAATTTTGATTAATAGTAAGGGAGCCACACGAGGGAAATATTGGTATTTAAGGTTTTAGGTGATTAGCAAGTACCAGAAGGTTTGAGAATGCAATCTTATGTAATCAATCATGGTGAATAGGAAATTCAACGTTATATAGTCGACAAATAGGTGCCACACCCCATTTCTTAAAATTCCCTGAAATTCGATCTCAACTGACATAAAATTCCTTAAAATTAATAATAAATTCCAAAATGCTTCTAAACTGCTCAATTACTAGTCAAATCATAGGAAATTATTTAAGTTCTATAGTCTTTTCCCAAAATTGCTTTATATCTTGCTGTTCAATTGTAATCTTTAAAAATCGACTAAAAATATACCATAATTTATAGCGATTTGGGAGAAATTTTGATCCATCCTGAAAATTTGCCTTTATAAATATATTTATTTATAGACTAGGTAAGAAATCTATATATATTATCTATATATATTATATATATAATCTATATATATGATCTGTATTTATTAATTGACAAGGTAAGAAGTTTATCTTTCTGCAAAATGAGTGACCTAGAAACTATATAACCCTCTTCATTTTAGAACTATTAGTGAAGACGCGCAGTGACCTAATTTTTTGCTCGGATAACCATAGGCAATTATCCAGCCCGAATATGCCTGTCTAGGTGAATCTCTGTGACTTAGCTGAATAGAAAAAGTCTGTCAAGGCAGTAGAATCTGTGCACGAGCATGCTGCTACTTGAATGGAGGCTGATGCAAGAGATATAATTACTGTGAACCTTATGAAAAAAATAGAAATTCCAAAAATGGAATTTCCAAGAAATTCAAAAAATGGAATAGGAATCCTTCCCTGTCATCTTCAAAACTTATTCAGCCAGAAAACTGTGGTAAGATTTACCTAAAGTGAAACATGCAGGTGACAGCAAAATGCGGATATTTCATTGGTTTGCCATTTAATCAGAAGGATCCCATTTCCGACTTTTTTGGAATTAGGATTCTGTGTAGTGTTGCCAACGGAGCTTATGAATGTGTCAAATAACTTAGCAGAATCTCAACCATATTTTGGTTTAAAAAAAATTTGCTGCATATGACAATAAGGCTGGTTATCACTAAGATTGGGTACCAGCCAATGGTTCCCCATTCTCTCACAGTATGTGCAAGTTCATATACAGCCAGGTCACATGTGACAACGGTGGAAACTCAGTCCTAGTTTTCTAACAGTTTTCTTGAAATCCTTCAAACCCAGCAGTAATGGAAAAGCCTACAGATTTCAAGAAAACTGTTAGAAAACTAGGACTGAGTTTCCACCGTTGTCAAATGTGACCAGGCTGTATATGAAATTGCACATACTGTGAGAGGAAAAAATCCGGCAGTATATTCTGTCGTTGTCCTCAGAATGGGTGATCACAATACTTTAATGAAGATTAAGATTGCAATTGGCTACATAACGACGTCCCCTGGTTTAGAAGAGCTGATTTATTTGGCTGAAAATCCACTAGAAAGAACCCCAAAGAAAGTGATGAGTGGAAAACCATATTGTAAAGTCTTTGCTGCTCATACCGTAGTTCTTAAGGTTATATCTCTTCTGCACTAGAGAATTTTTGAAGATTTTAGCATCGAGTCAAATGATTTATCGTATGCTACAATTCTCGATGAAATTAAAAGCTTGCTACAGAACTCAAAAATCTCAAAAAAGGATGCTTCCCATTGATGAGAACATTCAGTGTCTTAAGTAAAAACTTGCCACATCATCCCCCCGGTTGGAAATGTTTGAGAATTCCTGTATATGGTACGAGATACCCTCAAAGTACATCCGACAGTCTGCAATGGACTGTTCAAAGAGGTGAAATGCCAAATTCAATTCCATATCCCCTGACCATACGATAGAATCTACTATTACTTTGGATGCAAAGACAAAGGGTCGATTAACAGGGATTCCCATAAATGAGTTGTGAAGTGGATTTTAACTCCTCCTTTTTGTGCCTCAGTTTCAGCTAAATTCAGCGAGATGCTATGTATTGTACCTCAAAGTGAGTCTGACACGGCTCACCACGAAGATCGCCCTTCCTATTGCACCATATTCCGTAGTCAAAACTTTTGCTGCTTACTGATCACTTACTAGTCACGTTTTTGGCGAGTGGCTCTCTGGCTATAAAGAAAATTTAAACATTTAGGGGTTGACCTCTTCAGCAGGAAACATTAATGAAACAGTTATTTCATAAAATATGCAAAAATTGTGATAAATAGATTTTGTCGGTCGCTTTGACTTTTAATCACATTTTTATTGCGTTTATTTGGATTTTAAATTTACCGATAAAACATAGTCTGTATTTTCATGTTATTAAGGGAGTGTTTCAAAAACTGGACAAGCTTATTTTTATAAGAAGCGTCATCCAAAATGCAGAGGGCAACTTATTAGATTGAAAACTGGCGCTAGTGTCAATAAATATTTGGAATTTTTTCAAGTTTTTTCATCTTTTTTTTCTTCTTTCTTTTCTTATTGTCTAGAATTGAGATTACACTTGTTACTACCCTAGTTTTACCAAATACACTAATTAAATTAGTTATGCTCATAATGACACTGGAAACACTACCAAGTGTTGCCACAAAAATTCCAAGTATGGCACCTTGATATTTTTTGTTGACACTTATAAGTCACCCAAATTCTTTAGTGTCAGCTGTGGCATTTTCTGGATGTTTCATTTATATCGCCGCCTGTTGCTTAAAAAAAAATGCTTAGAATGCCTAAAGCCTTATCTTTACGTTATGAAGGTATAGATGGCTTTTGATCGCCAAAATGGCTATTTTTCCTCAGTTGCCAGTTTTTAAAAGATTTTTTTTTGGTTACTATGGGCCATGCTTTGTTCCTTACGAGGTTGCAGCTAGGTCTCAGGATGGTAATACGGAACTCAAAGTTCGAACCCAGCTGTAGCAATACACTCGACGCAAGGGCCTTAGTAGTCAAGAAGCGTCGTTAATCCAATACAAAGGAAAATGATACATTTATAAAAAACAAGTAAAGGTGGAAAAAATGCGAATGAAAACGGGAAGCAAATAAGAGGACTTGTTATCTACAAATTCTGTGCATATTATGAAGTAAGAATTATTTTATTAACATGGTTCCTTCTGAAGAGGCAAACCACTAAACATTTACCAAAAAAAAAATATTTTTCAAAAAAAAGTAGTTCTCAATCCACATAAATGAGGACTGAGGTCGGTTATAAGTTATAACCGACTCCAACTTCAGACATTTTCAATATACCGACTCCACTCAGCAAATATTTACTAAACTCCGACTCCACGACTCCGGCGCCACAGTCTTGTTTTATAGCTTCATTTAAATAGATTTGATAAGTTGTAACCGACTCCAACTCCAACTGCAGACGTTTTCAATATACGGAATCGAAGTCCGACTCTATTCAGCAGAAATTTACTAAAACTCCGACTCCACAGAATATTTTAAAGCTTCACTTAACCAATTTTATAAGTTATAACCGACTCCGGTTCCAACTCTAACTCCAGACATTTGGAATGTACTGACTTCAACCCCGACTCTATTCAGCAAAAATGTACTAAAACTCCAACTCCACGATTCCGACTTCGACTCCAGAGCCCTGATATAAATGAGAAAAAAATTGCTTCTACTTCAGTTATTAAGGTGGGATCTCCCCCCTCCCCTTTTCCAATTTGTGTGCAGATTTACCTTCGTAGATATTAATGTAAAAAGTTCATTTTAGTTCTTGTATAGTTTGTTATTTATATCATATATCTCGTACCGAGGATAATATTTCTATTTGAAACTATTTTCACATTTCATCATGTATTACAATGCTATACTTAATACTAATTTTGTATTTCAGACTAGCTGGTCGCCGACTGACCTTGTCACGCCAAGAGGCTGGCTTATGCACAAATGATGAGGAAACAGAACAAATGTAAGTGAATTTCCCTCTAACAGTTTGTTTTTCTAAATTCTATTTCAGGGAATTAGCCAATTCAATTATTTAACGAATAATTCAAATGTTTTTTTTTAAATAGTGCCAAACAAAGCTGGTATTTAGGAAGGTGCAGATACATAAAAAGATATCTTGCAGTTTTAGAAATAAAAATTGAAGATGTTGCACCTCTCTGGTGTCCCAACCTCCATTGCGTTTTCTGGCTGAATTGCCTCGAAACGGAAATCAGGACTTCCGGTTTGGACTTGGTCTAGTGCCATATCCTTTTTTACCTCCCTCTGAAAGAAGCATGAATAACCTTTACGGATCGGGTAGTCCTGATCCACAGCTGTATTCAGCTGCAGTATTCGTAAAAAACTTTAAGCTGTAACACATAAATCTAAAAAAAATGTTAAAGATAGTCTTATTTCTTAGAAAACAATAAGGTCGCATTTCTAATGACCCTCTGAAAATCAAGGACAAATGTTCTCACACACTTCAATAAAGATTGCTTGGACGGCAAGGGTTTAATTTTTCTACTATTTTTGCTGGCGAAAACATGAAAATCTCAGAACATACCAAAAATTTGTGACCATGTTGAAAAATCAATGCAGTATGGGTAAACAAGTAATAAATTTGGACTATTTTTAAACTATTTATATTGTTGATTTTCATTTTTGTACCACATTTTTTTGTAATCTGTTTTCTAAAGTGTTTACTCCACTATTTATCTTGTGATGTAAGTGGGTTATAAATAAATATTATCATTATTTGATCAAATTTGCTCAGTCGTCATTATTAAATTAGCTTTTGTAAAATATCCCTTTTTAATATTGGTTTTAGGTGTGAAAAACTACAAGGGTTACTGACACGATGGAGCTGAATAAACTTGCATTGCACTGACTCATTTTTCGTTTCCAGATGTTCTGAATTAGCTACTGTGCCTTACCGAAATTCATCAAACTCCAAAGGAAAATTTATTTTCATTGATTTATCATCACTAATTGGGAATTGGCTTAGTCCTTCAGTAAGTCGTCCTAGCTGAGTGGTTACCGCTCTGGACTTGAAATCCTGAGGTCACGGGTTCGAGTCCTAGTGTCGCTGATTATTTGGCTTGGAACGGGGGTTAGTAGTGTGACTTCGTAAGCTCAACCAGAGTTTATCCAGCTCATAACGGGTACCTGTAAAATATGGGGGAAAACACGAGAAGCGTCGGATGATTTTGCCCCCAACCACACATTGCACTCCTGGCCGAAGGCATTGAATCAGGAGATCAGTACCTGCGCAATGCAAGTCAGCGTACGAAAAAAGTTTTTTTTATACGTTTATTTGTTAAGTGGTAAATCGGGAAAAGAGCGTTTATGATTAGTAAGGGCATCGCAATATAACGCTGTTCTAAATAGTTGATTTAAAAAATTCAGATATTGCTGCACCATCGATATAGCTGCAAAAATCCTCGTTGGGCTGACTCAGATCTGACGACGAAGGAGGGGGGGGGGGGCTAGTCATTGGACTAATTATAGTTCCTCTATCTCCCAACCACGCCTATTAGATTCATTATTTATCATGTTAACTTTGTCGTTCTAGGTCGCAAACTTCAGACTCGGAAGATATTATCTTGGAATCAGATAGCAGTGATGTAATTCCTGCTTCTCCTGATGCTACGTTTCGTCGGTCTCTTTTGCTCAACAGGTCAAGTGCCGTCGTTTCAAAATTCTCGAGAAGCAAATAAATCTTTTTAACCATTTTGTAAATTTAATTTTTATAACATTTTAACTTAGAAAATACAAGAGTATTTTTAAGATAGAGTAAAACATAGATTTTGAACTTTGTATACTTCACTCGGATTAAAAAAAAAAGTCAATGGTCTAGCGTTGCCTTTGATTTTTATAACATCAATATAACAATTAAACTTTAATTTATATAACAAAAAGCAATAAGGCTTGACATTTTTTTTTCAGATCCACTTCATATGGAAGGTTTGGCTGTAGAAACTTTGGATGGGACTCGTTCGATTGGAAATTGGAAGCTCTAGTGTCCTTTTTAAGAGTCGGAACTAATCGCAGAACCCCAAGCCCCCATCCCAAGCACTTTTTAGTATCCCTCCCTCCAAAGACATCCGATCAAGATTTAAGACAACCATTTTGCTCAATATAGTCTAAAGGTAAAATATCCATGTCTCCTGGGATGGTATGACCCCTACAGTCCCTGGGACAAGGGCCGTAAGCAATGTAAGTTGCCTATTGCTTATACATAGAGGGTTTTTTTTATTGGGAAAGGCGGCCATGTTTGATTCCGGGTATCAATAAAGTCTTACGGTATTAAGGTGATACTTCCAGAAAATGCCCCCCCCCCCCTATTGACTGTGGAATGTTTATCCCGGGTGTGTTCAATTACGACAAGAGTATTAAAAGGAGACTGCAGAGAATGTTGAGGCGGATGTTGACCTAAGTCAAAAGACACTGTTCATACAGGTTATCAAAAGGGTGTATCTGCAACCTTTTAGGAACTGCTAAGGGTATTAACTTGAAACTTTCAGGGCCACTTCTACTGCTGTGACTACTTGAGACTGCAAATGTGGTTACATGTGACTAGGACTAAACCTACTTGCGATTGAGACGACTCGCGGCTGCGACTACTTGTGACTGCGACTGTGACCACTTGCAACTGCAAAATGGCACTAATCGTGACTCAACTTCTTTGGACTTATACTTACTTGCGACTTGAACTGAATCAAAAGACTCTTTGTGCAAGCAAGAGCTCAAAGGGGTGTATCTGCAATGTTTCAGAAACTATTATGAGTTTTAAGTTTCAAATTTTAGAGAATGTTGAGGGGAACGTTGCGATAAAAAAAAATGTTAGGTGCATGCAGGTTGTCAAAAGGCTATATTTGGATTGATCTTAGGAACACCCACAGGTGTTGAGTTTAAACTTTTAGGGAATGATAAGGGGGATATTAAACTAAATTAAGACACTGTAAGAATCCAGGTTGTCAAAATGGAATTTTGTTATCGAAATTCGTTCATAATAGTAACTTTTGTCTTTATGTTTGATGTGAATAAACTTTTTATCTTCTGTGCGTTTTGGGGTTCATTCATTCTTTCATAGTAATTACTGTTGGTTTTCGGTTTGATCAAAATTTGAATTTGCTTTTGCTCGTTTTAATGTGAATCTTTCCTTTTTTTAAATTTTATCGCAGGAAACAGTTTTAGATTAATTACCTTCTGGCAAAATCTGAATATTCAGTAAAACAGTGTATTTCTCTGTTACATGCAGTCATACCTCAGAGCTCCTCATACCTCAGCTATTTGGTTTTCTTCTCGGTCTGTAATTTACCTCTATTTATATAATCATCTTTATATTGGATTGAGTGCATAAATTATCAAAATATTATTTGAAATGACTGTATCAAAAGGGTATACTAAACTGTACGAAATATAATAATCTGGTTAGTAGAAGCCTCGTGCATATTATAAAGCATTAATTTAATATTTTTTTTAGTGCTTCTCTTAGTTTTTAGGTATTCCTTAGAAATAACTATATTCCCAGGGAAAACCCCATACAATGTATATGACACCATCAGCGGAGGGTTGGAGGGGGATCGATTAATATATCTAGAAAGAACATAAAAAAAACGAGTAGGATGTCCCTACTCGTCTAGGCCTTTTCCCTATGTCAGTTATGGAATCCCGTTTGTATTGGACGCTATTGCTTTGAAGCCCCTCGAACCCTGTAAATTTATTTCTTGGTCCTTTTTTCTTTATATTTGTAAAAAGAAGTAAGACTTAACTATTCCCAAATGACACGAGAGCCTTGATTTACAAAATATTAAGACAAAGGGGTGTTTTTTAAGAGTATGAGGCATTTTATCAATTGAGGTTCATTTTATTATTTTATTATAATTTACAATCACAATTGTGCAGCAGCTGTTGTGGAGGAGGGCCTAAGGATTTTCGTTTTCTTGGGGGAGTGTTCTTGAACATCAAGAAGTACTGTTTTATGCCCAAATTTCGAAACTGTCCGTATTTGTATTTTTCAATAGATCTGTATTTGTCAATAGATAAATACAGAAGTAGGGGGGGGGGGGTAAAAATTACTTTAAAATTTCCCTTGATTCATGCGAAATTTTGATTCTGTAAAAAGGATTCTGGGGAGTGGCAGTGCCCAGCTTATCGCAGAGAATCTTTAAGTATTTTGGTAATTATCTTTAAGTATTTGGGGGCGAGTCACACTTACTCCCGCCATTTACCCGTGCCGCAGCCATTTAAACATTTGCCTCTCAATTACTTGGACTATCTGTCTTGACTTTTCTTTTTCTACAATTAGCCATGTCTTGATGCAACCTACTGCAAAATACTTGATTACTTTAATTCAATTGAAGTAATCATACAGTTCATACAGTAAGTATGACTCTTTTCCCCAGAACCCGTGCCGCAGCCATTTAAACATTTGCCTCTCAATTACTTGAACTATATGTCTTGGCTTGTCTCTTTCTACAATTAGCCATTGATGCAACCTACTGCAAAATACTTGATTACTTCAATTCATACTTGAATACATGATTACCCCGTTGATTTTGAATTGAAGTAATCAAGTATTTTGCAGTAGGTTGCATCAAGACATGGCTAATTGTAGAAAAGAGAAAAGCCAAGACAGATAGTCCAAGTAATTGAGAGGCAAATGTTTAAATGGCTGCGGCACGGGTAAATGGCGGGAGTAGGTATGATTCTCTTATTGGACACATATTTGTTTGTTAGTTTTTGGAAAGGCACGCCTGCCTAGAGTCTCAGTCATGTTGACCAAGAATTTAAATTGACATAGGACCGTTAGATTGCCTAGAAAGAGAGGATCTTTATCTTCCAAATAGTACCTATTCGTTGCCTAAGCTCAGCCCCACATTCTGGGAAAATTTCAATTTTTCACAAATTTTTGGGTCACTTGGCCGAGACTCTTGGGCGGGTGGCCACCCCCAAATATTGTCCCAAATTCCTCTCTCACTTTAGCACTTGTTCACGGATGCCCACCGTCTCCAATCACTTTCCAAAGAGTATTCATTGCCTCAGCTCAGTCCAGCAATCTGAGCAAATTTCAACTTTTTCAAGTTTTGGGCGACTTGCCTGAGACTCTAGGCAGGTGGGCACCTCCAAAAATTGTCCTAAATTCCTCTCTCGCTTTAGAACTTATTCATGGATGCCCCGTGAATAAGTTCAATTACGCCATGACAATTAGTCATGTCTTGATGCAACCTACTGCAAAATACTTGATTACTTCAATTCGAATCAGCGGTAATCAGTATGTGTCCAATAAGAGTCATACTTACTCCCGCCATTTACCCGTGCCGCAGCAATTTAAACATTTGCCTCTCAATTACTTGAACTATCTGTCTTGGCTATAGTAGTACCTATTCGTTGCCTAAACTCAGCCCCACATTCTGAGAAAATTTCGATTTTTTCACAAATTTTTCAAATTTTTGGGTCACAAAAATTTGTGAACAAGTAATTGAGAGGAAAATGTTTAAATGGCTGCGGCACGGGTAAATGGCGGGAGTAAGTATGACTCTCTTATTGGACACATACTTGTTCCGTTGATTTTGAATTGAAGTAATCAAGTATTTTGCAGTAGGTTGCATCAAGACATGGCTAATTGTAGAAAGAGAAAAGCCAAGACAGATAGTGCAAGTAATTGAGAGGCCAATGTTTAAATGGCTGCGGCACGGGTAAATGGCGAGAGTAGGTATGACTCTCTTATTGAACACATACTTGTTTGTTAGTTTTCACATAATGTTATAAATATAGACTAAGACCACTCTGGCTATACATGGCGTATGAAACCAAGAGAGGAAATTATATAATAAAAGAAAAATAGAAACCTTTAAGAGAATCACATGCATTTTGGTCGGTACAAAAGTATATTATAAAATCTAGAATGCTTTACACTACAATTGTTTATCTGTTATGGTAAAATTTATATAAATGACCGACCTTTAAGAGTTTCAATAATGTAGCTATTTTTTGAGTTTACAAAAACTACTTCAAAGAGCGAGTTGGATAAAAGTAACAACACTAAGATATAATTTTTTCCTCAAGAAGTGTGTTTTTGGTAACTCAGCCATTATTAACAGAATCTACCTAGATTTTGATGTTTGGGTGCGTTCGGGCATTTATGAAAATCCACGATTTTTGTTGTGTCAATAGATTAAACAAAATTTCTATCCGCCACGAATTTTTTTTTTTTTTTTTTTTTTTTTTTTTTATTATTGTTGGTAGAAGATGTATGACTAACCTTGCCCGAAAGGCAAAAAATTTTAGTTTTAGGCAGAGCAGAAAACAGGCATTTTCTTGTTCGTGGTGACAAACTGTCAGTAAGGAGCGACCCGGCACAACAGTAACCGAAACTCTCAAAAACTGAATTTTGATACAATAAATATATTAAGGGAATTGGCTTATTATACTGTTCCAAATATATATGTTCCATTAAGCATATTGTTATTCATCAAAGTCTAGTAGCCTAAGAAAATTTGCCTGATTCTCGAAAAAGGTGGAAACACCCCCTTTTGAAAGACCCAATAACTATGCCCTTGGAGATAACATGCCCCGTCACAACCTCTGGGAAAAGGACTTTAAGTTGTAAAATTTGCCCATTGTTTACATACAGTATTTGTTATGGGTAAGTGTGCATACACTTTGGGGGGGGGTGAATTTTCTGCTGGGGTATTTTCCACAGGAGAAATTTTTCATGGGGAGGGAAGGTTCCAAGGGTTAAACTTTTCAGTGAATATTTCACATCAGGAGAATTTGCCAGAATTCCTATACCTATTTTTTTTTTAGGATTCAACGAAGTTTCAACACCTTTACTAAAAATAATTCATGTCGGTTACAAACAAAGCACAAATATGCTTAAAAAACGCAACCAGTACACCTTTACTGAATTATACAACTAGCCAAATCATCACTGAAATAAACACAAATAAAGAACAAGAAAAAACCGGGATAATAATAATAATTACTGAATAATAAATTACAAACAATAGTAATATAAGAAAAACGAATATATTAAAAAGAAAAAGAAACCAAACTTAATTAATTTGTCCTCTCTCGTCTTCCAGCCCCGGGCTCACCAATTACCCGCAAGGAGATGCTTTTTTAACCGGTTTTTAAATTGCGGCACACTTTGCACTTCCCGAATTGAGTCTGGAAAAGTACTCCGGACCACCAGACCCGAGTGCCTTGCCACAAACTACAAACTGAAAACCACTCACTTGGTAAATACTTTACTCTGGTAAATTTATACTTGGTAAATACAATACTTTACTGCATCTACCTCTTAACTGGATTATTATCACTGGCTTAACTGGCTACATTGTTGGCTTACCCGGAGTGAAAAGCGAATATTTCTGTCACTGGGTAAGAAGTGGCGTGCTCATAAGTTATCAAGTGGAAAATTATAGATTCGAATTATTTTGTTATTCTCCCTCCTGCAATCATGCTTTGACCTGCAATTTTTGTTGGTAATTTTATTTAAAATATGGCCCTCACTAGATTTTGAAAAGTGATTTATTATTCTGTTTTTTTTTCCTATTTGTACTTTCGCAATAAGCTTGCATTATCAATATTTTTTCTTCTTTGAATTCAAACAACCCCCCCCCCCTGGCTCCTGTTATTGAAAAAATGCCACTCTTTGGATTTTTAAAACATTTTTGTTTTGTGTTTGCATTTTCATATTAAATGTGTATTTTTATTATTTTTTCTTGTTTTTAGACGATTGTCTTGTTAGTAGACGATTCAAGAATAATATAAAGGAGACTGGCAAGGGGGAAACATAGAAGAGATATATAGGTGTCATTTGAGGTAGAAAAGGGTGGCCGCGCCCCCTGCCAATAATTTAGAAACTATCGTAATTTATTGAATGAACCTAAAAATGATAATTGGTGAGGAACTTGCTTATGTGTTGCGAGTTTCATTTTTTTTTTGTCAAATAATCAAACTGGCTTGGATTAAGAGGTATATTTTAAACTAACTATCTATTAAATTAGCGGTGAGGCTGTAAAATTACGATAATACTAGTTATATTTGAAGTTTACAAAAACAAGGTAACTACTTATACTTGAGTCAGTATTCCTGTACTTCCTGGAGCTAGGAGGTGGTAGACAATCCCATTCCCCTGCGTGTGGTCAAGGATCGACAGCCGTGTCGTCTAAGCCCACCTGTGAGTTCAAGATCAGATTTGATGGTTTTCTTTGAGGATTCTGACTGGCTTCCACACCTGGCTTCCAGAAACCTAGACACACAGGAGTCATCAGGCCTGTGACAGGCATGGTCATACAAGGGGGACAGTGGCGGCAAATAAAAGTTTCCAGGTCAAACTTCTATTCAGAAAGTTATCTTATTATTTCATTCGGGACTTCGAGTAGATTCAGCCTGAGTATGCTTATGCACCAATGGTTAAATGAATTCAGAGCCTGAGTTTTGGATGTTTCGCTTTCATACTGGAGGATTAAGCGAAGAAGGGATTCATACGTTTGATGGTTAGTCTTCCCTTTGATACCCCTTTGATACTAATCTCCCTTCTTTTCCAAAGCAGTCTATGAACTTGTGGAAAGATAGAGAAGACTACTGATTTGATGGCACTAATTTAATGCCTGAATCCCCCATAAATGTCAATAGTTGAGTCTAGATATTTTAATCTGCCAACTAGCTTATACTGGCAGTGAATCAGGATTAGAAGTAAGTAATATTCACCATTGGTAACACTTCTTTCTCCTCAACACTAATCTTTAATCCCATCGAACCAGCTACAGCAGATACTCTTTGAAGCATGTCCTGTGTTTCCAAGTAAGAATTACCTAGCAGCAAGACATCCTCCGCAGTGTTCAAATAGGTGATGTTGAAATCTGACTTTACGTTAATTCCAACGCTGCTTTATGTGGATTTTCTCAAAATCCAGTCTATTAATAAGATGAAAAACTCTGGGAGAGGATACCACCTATTCTCACTCCGAATTTAAAATTGAATCAAGACGAGAGTTCTCTGTTGTCTTAGATTGAGGCTCGTGTGTGCTTAATTCATGCCTGGGTTTGGTCAACGATCTCGAGTAGTGGTCCATCTTCCAGCATTGTCATCCAAACCCACAATGGACAGCCCAGTCAAAGGTGGCGACAAAATCAACGAAGTTTTTATTTGCGGATGTTTGGCCCTGCGTTTGAATATGAATCTCAGCGTGAAGAGTTATTTGATGTATCAGACGCCTGCTCTGATTGCAGCTTAATTAGGCTAGGTTGTCAAGTTTCTTGCAGACCTGAAGTAACCCAAGAGAGCAATAGTAAAGATCTTCGCCTTTATTATAATGAGGGATGTACTGCGCTAGTTTTTGCATCCAGTTTTTTTGTACTCCTTCCCCCTAAGTTCCATTTTTTTTTCGCAGTATTAAGATGTTTCTGACAATGTTGAAAGACATGTTTGTCTTTTCAAGATTTGTCTTACCTGCATGAAACTCCTAAAAAATTCAGGAAGCTTGCATACGCAATGAGTTCAGTAATTCAAAAGAATTTACGTGACATTTTTTTGTCAAGGGGCATTTATCAGGGGCATTTGACTCACCCTAATTAAACGAAACGGACTTGATCGACAGGTGCATTCCCTCAATATTGTACTTAAATGGGTTGAAGCCTTTACCGAGAGGGGTTGAATATCTTTCTTCAAAGTGGATATAGCTTTTGCACGCTTCTTGAATAAAGGGATAATACTAGAGTCTCTCAATTCTGAGGGCATGATTTTTGGGTCTAAATCACACGGAAATAGATCTTTTCAGTAGCCTTAGGGCTATTGTGAAGATTTCCGTCGGGATTCAGTGATTCTTGGGCTTTGTGATTTTTGAGAATCTAGATGACTGCCTGGATCACTTGTGAAGCTGGTTCTCCAACATTGACATCACCACAGAGACCATGCTTACAGGCTCTATCTACTCTAGCAGGCGGATTAGAAGAAGTACTGCTATTTATGACAACACAGTTGATATCGGAGGGTTGGGATAGGAGGGTTACGGTGGGTGTTGTAGGATTTAGCGAGTTTTTAAAATGAGACATCCATATTTCTGTAGTGTTGTTCTTATATGTGACAAGGGTAGCTACTAGCACTGCTTCTTATCAAATTTGTATTTTTCTAACAGTTTCAACTTAATACCAAAATTCATTTTTGGTATACACTCTTTTGAAAATATGTGTGTACACAGTGTGCATTGATTTAGTTTACATTTCCCCTCAATATTCTGTCAAATTTTCATTTTCAAACATCCACAAACGCATAATTACTAGACCTTTCAACTAAGCTGAACAAAATAGCTGTCTCAAAATTTTTATAGGATGACTTTGGGGTGGAGACTGGTCCCCCTCTAATCAGTTTTGACTCTTAAAAAGACCACTAGAACTTTTAATTTTAGCACAAACCTTATATGCCCTCGGGGCATAGCTTACAACCCCTTTCCCCGGGCTCAGAGGGGTTGTGTCAATCCTGAAAGCATTGGTAGTAATAGTAATAGCAATTTATTATCCAAATAAAAACAGAGACAAAACCAATCGGTAACACACCAAAAGCGTCGCTTGCGAGGGTTCATTAATTTAATTCAAATTTCCCCTCAATATTCTGTCAAATTTTCATTTTCAAACATCCCCAAAGGCATAATATGATCTTCGGACTATTTTGAGCAAAAGATGGCATGCAGGGGGGGGGCTAGTTGGCCTCCAATAATTTTTGAATCATAGAAAGGGAACTAGAACTTTCAATTTACAATCAAACGAGCCCCCTCCAAAGTTTTTACGACCATCCCTTCCATAAAAACTTTATATATCCCCGGATCATAGCTTACAACTATGCCCCGCTATTGCACGACAGTTACTGCGCTGCCTATGAACATGGATGAAATTCCAAGGAAAATCAACTATACGTTCTTTACACTTTTGGAATCTTAACGAAAGTTTGTCCATTTTCACCCAGCCCCCTACGCTTTTTTTTTAGTTTATATTAATTTGTAATTTGGATGTTTAAAACCTGGTGGAAACGATAACCTGTTGAAACCAAAAGGTTTGACCAGAAGTACGGCTTGCTGCAAGGGTGGCACACCCAAAGGTCAATAGAGGAAGATAATTTAAGTTTACTACTGAAAATACTAGACATGATGAATATGTTGAGGATGTAGGACTTTCCTATGGAAGTTTCAATCCCAAAGACTTTTACATACAACAAAGATATAATTAATATGTTTGGAGACTGTTGCCTTGATGATGCTGATGGGAGCACTTGTGCCTTGATGTTGAAAATACACCATGTGGGGACTGATGTCTTGAAAGCAGGAAAACTTAATAAAAGAAGGACATTTAGAAAAACCATCAAGTTCTGTTGTTATCAGGCCTGGATTACCAATAGCCCCAGTAGGCCCAGGTCTAGGGACACACAATGTCAGGGAGCGCAATAAATCATCAATGACTGATTTTTTTCTTAACGAAAACTGGATAAATGTGATTTATCGTCAAAGTGCCAGGTGCACTCAGCTGCCATGCAGCCTATTCACAAAAAAGTGATTTTGAAACAATGCAGGAATTTTGTGGCCACTTACAAACTGTCAGAATCTCCCAGGAATGGCATCTGAGAGTTCGGTATCACCTCTCTCTTTCATTACTTTTGGCTCATCAGTTGTGTTCTGTTCACTGCTTCTACTAGCCCCAAATTTTTGGGGGCTTCTCCGAAAATCTCGCAAAAACAGAGCGGTAAAAAGGCTTCGGCATACGAGCACTAAAGCTTTAAATCCGGCCCCGGTTGTCATGCAATCCAAAGTGGAAATTCCAGAGAAGACATTTTATGGACTTTGATCTTCGACTTCATGATCTTCGACTTTGACCCTGCCAAAGCCTGTCGGAAGCGACCTCGCGGCCGACCAAAGAAACGATTGTCCGACAGCGTATCCGAGTTCCTAGCGATGACAAATATCAGACCGAGTGAAGAACAAACCCTTGCAATAGACCGAAGTGGATGGAGGAGGCAGACGTCACTCTCTACGCCAAGTAGCACCCGGCAGGAAATCTAAGTCAAGTAAGTAAGTTTTTCAGTAATGACTTCAATGGATTTTATGGTTAGTTGGTTCGAACGCGGGTCAGTGGCGTGACTCAGTAAGCTCAGCCAGAGCCGACCCAACTCTAAATGGGTGCCTTGAGAAATATGGGAAAGGTAAACAGGAAAGGTGTGCAAAAGCACAGGATTCCCCCCCCCCCCCCATTGTACTTTCTGGACCCATGAAACAGAGATCAGCGTCCTCAGTAGAGATTGTAAAGTCTAATGCCATATTCTTTTATCCTTTTTTTTACAGAAGCTAATATGATGCTTCTTCGAATATGATGATGTTTCGGTGCATATTAGCTTTGGATATTAAAGCTAATAATATATGATGTCAATATAATGTCAAAAGTAAAATATGATGTCAAAAATGCCAATTACTTTGTTATTATAAAAATATATCTGCTAAAGTGCAGAAGTTTATACTTATTTCTCATCAGCAGTCGGTTCATAATGCTAAGAAAAGCCAATTTAAAAACAAAATCAACAGTCCAATCAGTATAATTCTATATGTAGCTTCGGGCTAAGCTTGTGTCCAGCCCTATTAGGTGGGCTGGGATGGATTCATTCATGACAACAGGAATTAATGTACTGAAAAGGAGCATTGAGTGGGGAACCAAATGGTATACTTTTTTTCATGTCTGATGTTTGCAGTCGCAGATCCATAGGAGGAGGGGGCTGGGAGTGGTTATTAATAAAGTAGAGCTTAATTCAACCACGGCAAAAAACCTATCTACACGACCATGTATATTTTTCCCACAGGAAGCTAAATCATCTCAGACCTTTCAATATAATTTTCCTGACGCTCAGAGTCCATTAAGTTGAGCTAAACTTAATTTAAAAAACAATACATCATTTAATAATTTAGCAAGTAGCCGTCCAAGAAGAGAGAAAGATCTGAAGACAGACGGCTGCGATAATCAGTATCAATAAATTCAGCTGAATAACTCCACACAAGAAAAGAAGTATACGAATCGAAATAAAAATCAGTCTCTCCTAAAAAAATATTATGAAACTATTGTTACTCTCCCCCCTCCCAAAAAAAAGCTTGCCTTACTCACAAAAAATGCTTCTCCAGTCTAGTCTTAAGCTACAGTAGATTCTAGTCTTATAGTGGATGTTCAGCCGCCTTAGGATATACCAAAGGAAAAATCACTTACGGCTTTAGGGGTTGAGTGGAAGACCAAGAAATCCAGATTCAGACCCAATAGGAAGGAGGTCAGAGACGTTGAAGTTTTATGCCCAGGTTAAAGAGGTTTTTGGATTTGATTAAATTAGATTACCCACCCAAGATATGAAGGACCTGGCTTCGTATTCAAGCGAGTTGTCTACCGTTGAAAAATAATTTTAGGGTCTTTTGAAAGAACGTATTTTACGCATAACTATGAAATTGTAGTAGTTAACTCATCCAGGAAGAATTAAAAATCAAGGTAAAAACAAATAACAATGCACTCAGGGTCCCAGCAGAACCCAGCTTGGTGTACTATGTTACCACAGGTTTTTTTTATTTCGTTTTTTTTTTAAAGAATCTGAGCGTTTGAATTTTTTAAAAATCTCCATGTTCCCTGATTTTAAAAAATCAGGGCCCTCAAGGACCCCTGATCTTTAGAAGACCCCAGTTTGGCAAACAACGTTGACTAGATATACTTGGTATGTAAAGGGTTAAAGGACAAAATGTCAGTCTAATAAAATTTCTCCTCGTCGTGAAACCTCATTGATAAGACCATGTTTTCATGAAAGCTCAACTGGTTGTCATAATTATGGCAGAATCATTAAAAGTTACATTCTGGGGTCCTCCGAGGATCCCCCTTAGTATGTCAACAGTTACTGCCATAGTGTCATGGAACATAGTGACAGTTAATGCCATAGTGTGGAACATAGTGTCTGTCAAATTGTTATAATAATTTGCTGAAAGAACTTGCACAAAGATGGTAGTGGCAAATCCTACAGGTGCTAGCCTAGAAGTCTTCCCTGTTAAAGTTCCTGCGGACCATTTTTCTATGAGAAAAGGAAAAAGGGCAGAAAGGAAACCTAAATCTCCTAATTTTACGATTTGGGCCATAAAAATATATCATTTTTTCAGTATTGATTTCCCCCTCCCCCTAGATTTTGAATTTTAAACATGAAGGAGGATATTATATCAGAGGTTGGATTTACAGCCAGATAGGGCCAAACAAAAAGCAGGATGTCTGGAGGAAGAAGGCCTTGAAAACACTGGAAGGAGGCTTATAATAATACCCTAACATGTCGTTGAAAGGAGGACTGGAAGGAGGCTTACAATAAGACATTGAAAGGTTCGAAATTTCAAAGGAGGGAGCCAGTAGTAAAGCTCTGAATAAAGTGACTTTTCATCGTTTCATCGGGCTTTTTACTGCATGGTAATGTCTCTTGGCGGCTCAACGGCTGCGTTGAAATATCTTTACCGAGTTGATGAAAATCCCACTCGTGCAAAATTATGTATCTTTTTGCCGAAACAGTCTTGATATGGCAAATTGTGATAATTTTTGGCTAATTCCCAAGAAAGATCGGTAGGTATCTTACAGACGTATCCACCTCTTGTGGTCCTTCCAAGCTAAGGATTCGGTACTCGTGAATATTTTATCTTACTCTAGATGGTCCAAGATCCCCTCCCCATTATCAGTTCACCCTAACAAATGTCGTTGACCCTAACATGACCCTAACTGACCCTAAAAGACCCTAAAATGTCGTTGAAAAGAGGACTGGAAGGAGGCTTATAATAAGACATTGAAAGGTTCAAAATTTCAAAGGAGGGAGCCAGTAGTAAAGCTCTGAATAAAGTGAAATGGCAGAGGAACGCTTGCCAGAATGAGTTGCTAGAATTAGTATAAGCGGTTTGTGGAAGGTATATCCTTTATCCCGAGGATAAGACCATGATCTAAATTAAACGCTTAATAAAGTTAATCCTTAATTAATGATTACGTTTTTCTTTAGGTTAAATGTCATTTCCTCAATTCCGTCAGTAAAAACTGCTTTGAATTTCCAACACACATCTTTCATGATGCACACATCACCTTTACATCCAATAATGACTGTTGCAACGTCAAATTCAATAAAATCATCACCAGTTACATCAATATGTATTACGTAACAATTTGATTGAGCTTTCTTAACTTCGAATTTTAAGCTGCCCCCATTCACAGGAGTTATCATCCATTCTTGTTGAAGCTCTTCGTTGATTTTTACATTCGCATCTGGAATCATATCAACTGTCAATATAATTTTAGGGGAGTGACCTTGAAGATTAATTAATGTTCTTTCATCAGGCGACTCCTTGTCTGGAAACTTCAAATCAATCTGAAAAGTAGAGATTTGGATTTTTAGTTCAACATTTTGTAGACTCTTATAAATATTTATTTCAAACAAAGGTGTAAATTGGGGGGGGGGGGTGTACCTCTTAGATTTCCTTCCCCCTTTGAGTTTTAAACATACTGTTTTTTGGTATTTTATAAATACCTTCTTTAGTATTTTGTAGGCAAAAAATTTGAAGAAAAAACAAAATTGCCCCCCCCCCCTTGATTTAGAAAATACATTTTTATTAACCCTCCATCCATTAAATTTTTTTTCAGACAGGCAATGGGTCGCGTAGTACAGGGACCTATCTACTGATTCCTGCCTTTGGCTGGGAGTGCAATAAGTGGTTGGGGGCAAACCATCCAACGCTTCCCATGCCCCCCTCCAGGATTCTCCATATACCCAATTAGAGCTGTGTTGACTGCCGATGTGTTTAGAAAATCCCACCGCTGACCTCCGTTCCAAACTAAATAATCAGCAACACCAGGGTTCGAACCCCTGTCCTTACGGACAAAGGATTGTAAGTCGAACGCGCTAACCATTCAATTTTGACAACCCCTTACATCTTCGAGAATTTTCGCCCTTGGTTTCAGATTAGTGAGCCATTCTTTGTTGGAGGTAAGATATTCATTTTAAAAACTGACTATCATTAGCTTAGATGAGCCCAACTCGTATTTTGGAACAAAAAAAAAGAACAAAGCAAAAATAATAAACCAATAAATTGAGCAGAGAGGAAAAATAATTTGACTTCAAAAGCGTAGATTGGCTTAAAACAAATAGTCATATAAACTTTGTGAAGAAGAATACCTTCAAAACCAGACTTTCATCTTTCTTGTTTTTAGGCATTTGTTTGTTTCAGAAGAAAGTTTCATTATAGGGCTTTTTGCACATATGTTGATGTTTGGGAAATCCTAAATTTGAACTGGAGGATTTGATTATTTGATAAGCTTGTAACTTTAGGATTTCATTTCTGTTTGCTAGATGCTATGTACTTTTCTCAGAGATTATTATTTGGGCATAGTTTTCAATGTTAAAAGTGTTCATAATTCGCATCAGTCCATATTCTATCCTGACACAGAAAAATGCTTTACGAATGGATACGTCAATTGAAAAGGACGCGTCTTACGAATGAATGATGATGAGACACTGAAATTGTGCTTTTCGGCCATCCATTTGGGGGGGGGGGGAGGGGCATTAGAGAACCAGAACGTCCTCAAAAGAGACGGGAAAAGGTCATAAAAAATTTAAAGGAAGTTGGAATTCATAGAATTGGGGAAGGGTGAAGCTTTGGATTGATTAGAGGTGGAGGAGGTCGTAAACCGTATGTGACTGTATTGGCTTAGCTTAAACATTCCAAAATAACAGCCAAAACTTATACAGTCTCAGTTCTGGTGTTAGTTCCATCAGTGGTGTCAATTCACGGAAATTAAGGGGAGGGCAAAAATGCACTTTTCAAAGCTTAGGGTTGGGGGCAGTTTTTTTTTCAACGGAAGTACTAAAGAAAAGCTTTTTTCCAAGGAAACTACCCCAAAAAGGTATTTTTTGAAATCTTTGGGATGGGGGAGAAAGGCAAAAGAGTATTGGGAGGAGTGCAATACTCAGTGACGTCAATTGAGGAATTGACATCACTGAGTGCTAGTCAGGGACGTCCATGGGCAAGAGGGGAAGTTACCCCCCCCCCCAGTAATGTGGAGAAAAAAAAATATTATATATCCCATGCCCCTTGACTATACAGATATGAACCCCTCTTGCCCCCCCCCCTCCCCAACAAGAGTGTTGGAGATTCACCGTGGTGCAAGTAATAGAACAAACTTATTGTCAAGGTTGAAATAGTCTTTCTACGATGGTACGAAAATTTCTAAGTTTTTCACCGATCCCTGCGAATATTTTCTTAGAATTCCAAATCTTAATTTTTTTACAGTTCGTTACTGTCCCATTAAATACTAACGTACTTATTACTAAAATAACAAGGGTATCAAAATAAAAACAATG
The DNA here is from genome assembly GCF_049724085.1 of Artemia sp. Qi Xiang Cuo. Taxonomy (NCBI): domain Eukaryota; kingdom Metazoa; phylum Arthropoda; class Branchiopoda; order Anostraca; family Artemiidae; genus Artemia; species Artemia sp. Qi Xiang Cuo. The sequence continues at coordinate 63,177,125 of NC_142797.1, read as the reverse complement.
TTTGCTTACTGAACCTTTCCTAGGCCTATTCATGAGAACCGTGATTTTCTAAGATTTTTCTTTTGTTTGTTTCAAAATTAACGGCAATTTCACACTTTTGTTTGTAAGAATTTTCATCAGTGTTACCACGTTGACCCGCGAAAATAAACAAGCAAAAGTAATTAGTTAAATCTGACAATACTTTTTATCCGCAACATTCAAACAATAACAATTTGTTGACTCCCAAAGACAACCGTGTCTTCAAAGAAAAACTACACTTTCTTATGCAGTTATGCGTCATATGTTTTTAGCTCATTTTTTGTTGAATTTCAATCATGTTTCTTTGTTTTTAAATTGGTGCCCGCTACCATTAAAAATTGCACAACTGCATATGGAGGTTTTTCCATTACAAATGAATTCCCGAATTTCCCCAATTTATTAAATTATATAGAGTTGTTTAAGTTTCAGCTTAACCAATTTAAACAATAGTATAATATTTCCAACGTCCTTTGTACTTAAAAATTTCGTTCGCCCGGTGAACTGGTTGCTCAAAATCTTAAATGCCACCATCGAAGTCGGAGCTAAAGAGTATTGGTAACTTATAAGAGCGAAAAATGGCGGTAATGTCGAAAAAAAAATAAATATCAATCCCATCTAGCGTCTGGCGACACTTGGCATTTTTTCAAGCTTCTTTATCGTTTTTCTGACAGGAACTGAGATGAGAGACTTATTGGTACTTGTTTGATAAAAGCCCTACCGCTCAAGTTGTTCATTCACTGACGCATTATGAAACCGGTTTTTTCGTTAATTTCTTTCAGCTTAGCGTGAGACAAGGCTAAGAGAAGTGACAGAAGAGATAGGAAATATATTATTTGGGCCATATATTTGCACATAAGGGGGGGGGGTAAAGTATTTGGACAGTGTGAAGTTAGAAAACAATTCTTAATTCATAACATGCAGAATAATTGTTCCTAAAATATTGGACATGCATATCCGCTAGAATTTACCCCCCATCTCTCCTAATATTCATATATATAGCCAAAATTTGTTTCTTAAGCATTATATTTTTATCATACTTAGGTATATTTCATTAGGATTGACCGTCAAAGAAACATATTAGAATAATATTAGGTAGGAAATATATCATGCAAGTACCCAGTTATTACTACCCTGAATTTACCAATTACACTAATTACCTTAATTATTCTTATTGCAAGTGTGGGCAAACGATAGATGGCTTTGATAGTTGTTTTTTTTGTACAATTGCGAAAGTTCCCTCTCTTCTAGGTTACCCATACTCTTTGGACAGAGCTTTAAAGATGAGGGCAAGCCTACAAATTTGCTTTTTCTATCTTTATAATAATTTATTTTCACATTTTATTTCTGTGTTTTACACTTTATTTTATTTCTATATTATTGTTCTTTATTTTTATTCTATTTCTTTCTATTACTATTCATTTCTCTTTTATTACTTTTATTTTCTTCTTCTTTTTCTATAGTTTACTATGACCTTTTTCACTTTCTGAACGACATCCAAAACGAGGAATGTTGTTAGCTGACAGCTCTGAAAAAAGTATATTATTAGGAAACAAATCTCTAATTATTTAAAAAAAAAATGTTTGGGATCAATTCCAGGATACCTAATTGCAGATTTGATCAAATTATACGTGGTGAAAATAAAAAAAAGAATACAAAAATAATACGAATACTTTAAGAAATTTAATGCTCGGGCATATTTATTTTGCATTAGAAATCAGTTTTCTTCCTGCTAATAACGCCAAAGATATCAATTGAAATCGGCAAGAATTTTTTCAATTATTATGCATAGGCCTATGATTGATAGTTTACAAAATGTTGCAAATCTACTTGTTTTAGAAATCGAAGAAAAATAGCTTTTTGTAGTAATCTGCATAATGGCAAAACTCGAGGGGCCACTCTCGCTCAGAATTCAGGTACATCCGGTGGCACGTACCAAGCTTGATGGAAAAGTGTCAAGCGTGGCTGAGCTGTGTGGCACACGCGGCGTTGCAAGATATACACCATGAGGTGTGAAGTCAGCGCCTCCTCGGCAAAGATTTTCCGTAAAAGGGCATCAATATTTAAATAGCTCAATAAAATGAAAACAAAGAAATTTAGAACGGTAATAATGAATTAAATTTTAAGGATTTTTCCTTTCTCATAGGAAATATACAACAGCTGCTTCGGCTCGAAAGATTTCCCGTTTATTCACAATTCATTTTTTTCATTCAAAAAAGATTTCATTTGAACAGAAATTGCAATTTCAAACGAAAGAACAAGGCACAAAGTTGTGACTTCTATTATTTAGGGCCACAAAAAAATAATTCAAACCAAATAAGGCCATGATCCCCTCTCCCCTCCTTTCCTGTATATCCACTCCTGATTTACCATAGGATAAATATATATTTAAGAATCAGTTTAATGCCATTATTAATTACATTTTTTGCGGGGAGGGGGGCTGTTAATGAATCTAAAATTTAGGTGGCCTTGAATTGCCTGTCCAATTTATAAGCTAATATTATAATCAATTTAAGCTGATGAATCAATTAAGAGCTCTTGAATTTGTTTAATTTGAATTATCTAGTAATTTTTAAAACTATTCAGTACATTTCAAAAACAATTATTTGTAAACTTTAGTACTATATGCATAAAAACCCACTTTCTCAAAGAATCAACTTGGATGATTAACAACTACCCTCTTAACTGGTAAACTTTTATTTGATTGGCAAGATATTCACAAAACCTATTTTAGGATTTGGATTTTTGTCAATATAGCATGAGAATATAGGAGAAAACACTAGCCCCAGGCAGAGCTTAGCGTCTGTTTATTTTGTTACAAAAGTAGGATATTTAAAAGGAATCGAACATTTAAAAAAACTTAAACGATTTTCGAGACCCCATCTCTTGTTCTACGTACCAATGAGTTGATATGTGTAAAAATACTTTTTATAAATATTTAAAAAAAATAAAATTATATAAAGCAGAATACAGAAAACAAAACATTTCAGGAAAACTTTTAGGAATAGGATTTTGGCGATTTAGCATCACAGTTTGGCGTCTGTTGACTTATTACAAAAGTAGGTGAAGGTAAAGCTAAAGAATACGGCGTTGGACTTTACAGTCACGGCGGTCCTGATCTCCGTTTCTTTGCCCAGCAGCCAGGAAGTGCAATGGGGGGTTGAGGGCCAACCATCCTGTGGTTTCACACACCCTTCCTATTTACTTTCCCCAGATTTCTCCAGGTACCCATTTAGAGCTGGGTCGACTCTGACTGAGCTTACAGAGTACAAAAGTAGGATATTTAAAAAAAAATCGGAGAGCTGATACAATGAATCTGAAATTTTGCAGAATTAATATGAAATTTCTTTGTAAGTGAAAGCTAATTTTTTTTTTTTTTGGGTGGGGGGGTTGAACTTTTTAAATCAAAATCCAGTCTGCACAAACTAGGCCTAGGTTGGCCCGAAAAAAAAAATTAGAAGGTTAAGTTGGTTAGTTCACTTTGTTAGGTGTACTGGTGAAAAAATTCTACCTCCTTTACCCTCCCCTGCATTTTAAAGCACCTGAATAGACAAATATGCAATGGTTTTGGGTAAGCTCAATAAGGGAAAACACCAAAAGATGGTGCTGGTGATTTTCTTTTCGACACTATCGCCAATTTCCACTATTACAAGTTTCCCACATCCTTTTGACTATGTAAATCAGTGGCGGAGAAGAGCAGCGGGGGATTGCTCCAGATGCCATCGTTGTAGGGGTGACAAAAAGTTATTCAAAAAAGACTGCTTTTTCTTCTGTTTTTCATGTTTACCAGTCAGCCTGTTATCTTCACGAAATATTGCTTTCGAAACAGGTTTATATCATTTCTTATTCGTTTTAACATGGATCACATGCGGCAGTAGTAGCCTGAATTAGCTTTTTCTTTTTAACACATCCTCCTTTAATAACTGATTAATCACTTTGCCATTTTTGTGTTTTGTTTATACTTTATTACGCATTAAGTTATTTACAAAATGTTTACAGCAAATTCTTTAACGCACAATTTACTTTTCCTTTCATTTCTTTGTATCCATAATTTAAACACTTCATCGGAGTTTTGTTAATTGTATGTTTAGCAGCTAGGAAAAAAAATTCAAAGAGGGGGGCGGGGGGGGGTAACAAGTTGAAATTCCGCCAGGGTGTCAGAAGACCTTTCTATACCACTTTGAACAACAAGGCAGGTCAACTGTAAAACAACCAATTTATGACAATGTAATTCAAAATAAAAGTACGTTTTAATGTTTCTAATAAATATAAGTAATTAAAACAAAAGGTGTTCGTATATAGCTGAAAATTAATTTTTAGTTAAGCTGATTAGGATTCTCCCCTCCAATAAAAGACAAAAATAAACAACAATGTTACCTGTCTAACTACTTGTGTTTTGAAGTCCACTTCGAGTATCCTATGGGCATTTGTATCAGCAATGTAAAGGATAGATTGGGAATTATTATAACACATCCCACCAGGTTCATTCAACTGAAAAAAAAAACATGGTTTGTGAAAGCACCGAAACATTGATATATTCATTTTGTATTGCTACAATTGTCAAAATTAAGATTTCTGTGACTTACTTTAAATTTGCCAAAAATCATAGTGCACCTATTTTGGCAATTTCGGTTACCTGGATATAGATAGTGTGTATTCACATAAGTTATAGGTCAGCATACCCTTGCCCTACACCTCTCAACGTTCCCTTAAGTTTCAACTGAATGCCTGAATCCCTTCCTAAGATATTGCATTTTGATAACCTGACAGCACATGCTCTTTTAATTCATCTCGCTACTTAACTATGCATAAATTATAATTTCCATAACAGCTTATAGTGCCAATTTCATTTTTGCCCGGATGGGAGACAAAATTGTTGTGCTTCTTCCCCTTACCCCCAAAAGTAGAGTTGGATTAATTTTTTCCATTATCTACAATTACAATTCTAGGAACTTTTGACAGCTTTGTCGTGGCTGATGTTCCTTCTGGTCTTTTTGCCACTCGTTCTTGAGCCTTACCCTGAACAAAGTCCAATCTTATAGCCAAATTATCCGTAGCAGTCCTCGTTTGTTACGGCTGCTAAAAAGGAAGCACGTCTTTCCTTTTTGGATTTTTTTTTTACTAAACAATGCTTCGACCAGTTAGCTTTTGTATTTTCTTTCCTTTTCTCTTTCTTTCCTCTCTCTCTCTGCTAATGTCTTTTTTTCTGTCAAATCCTTTTTGGTCTTTCCTTTTCGGATTTTTTTTTTGTACTAAGAAAATGTTTCGACCGGTTAGTTTTTGTATTTTGTCTTTCTTTTTCTCTTTCTTTCCTCTCTCGCTGCTAATTCTTTCTTTTTTCCTGTCAAATATTCACAATCAATTTCTAGTTGAAGTAAGTAGATTTCTTGTTCATTTTAATAAAAAAGTGAGGCTCCAACTTTTCCCAAATCAAAGACAAAAGGATCAAATTTTTTAAGACTTTTTAGACTAGCAAGATTTCCTGTAAGAAAGTAGAGTGTTAAATATTTCAGTCGTTATTATACGTGTCAACTGTGCGTGTTAACTTGTCAATTATACATGTTTTTTTTTCTAGAAAAACAGAGTCAATAAACCATTTGTTGCATACGTATAAACCATTTGCTGAGAAAGAATCACTGAAAATGCAAATCTATGTAATTTGCACCTTTATTTAACTTTCCTCTTCAAATTTAAATTTTGATTTGGACGAAAAATAACTTTTAAACCTAATTCAAAATCGTGGACGAATTTTGAATTTGAATTGTTGACGTTTTAGATTACAATTTATCACGCGGAAAGAATAGCCTATCAAAAGAAATCTAAACGTCTGAAGCGATAGCTTTCTCATTTAATAATAAATATTTGGAATTAAAATTTACCACACCTAAAACAAATATTATTGATGCTCACACAGATTTCTCACTTCAATATGTCTGTAAACCTCAAAAGCGTTATCCAATCCCAGCGCGGACGGGGCGTTCTCCAATCCAATAACATTATACCAAAATTGCGCGGTAGGGCTAGTTTGGTTAGATAGCCAATATAATAGAGGTAAAAGTCGACCCATATTTTTGCTAGGAGTGAGAGATCTGGTAAAACTTCCAAATGGAGAGTGATACAAGTTTTGTACAAAGATTTTGTACACAAAAAACTGTCTGCGAGTCTAATAATAAATAATTAGAGGTAGTAACCATGGACATAGAAGTTACTTCTTCATTAGTTAAGTATAAGGGATGCTTTATTGAAGATGAAATTGTATAACTGGCAACCACGTTTCATTATTTCAACTGTCATTTCCAGTCTAATTAAGAATCCAATTCCATAATAGTTCGAATTTTGATTTTCGAACCAACAATACTGCTAAGGAGCAAGATTATCATACTGGATTGTTTAAAAATTATCGAGTTTTTACGGCAGTATCACATATTCGTCAGCGTTGCCACGTTGAATCGTGAAAATAAATTAGCAAAATTAGTTGAATTTGACAACGCTTTTCGTTTGTAAAAATTCAGATTAAAAATCTGCTGATTCCTAAAGACGACTATATTCCAAAGGAAAGGTACACCTTCTTAAGCTGCTTAGTTAATATTAAGCTGTTTAGTCAAAATGAAGTCAATATGGATATGTCTTTAGCTCATTTGCAGCAGGTTTTTCCCCTATGTTTCTTTTTTTGGATTCGGCGCATGCTACTATTACAAAAAAACACGCGCAAATTTTAAAGTCGATTGGAATGAAAAAATAAACTCCCAATATCTTCTAATACAAACCATATACGGCAAAAATAAAACAAGAAAACAAATTTAAACTTTTTGAGAATTCGGTCGGGGATTTTTTGAAAATAGCAATAGAAAATTTTTCCACGGAAATTCAATCGGGGAGCCTTTGATCAAGAGCCTCGGACGTATCCACTGCGCAGTGTACAAAATCAAAGTTTCTATATGAAATAATCAAATCTTAAATTTTAAATATTTTGCCAAGTCTCGTTTTTATTTATTAGTCGAATTGCTGAATTCTGGAAAATCAATAGTAACTCACATTGCAGAAATTTTCGATTTCATTGAGAAAAAAAACAAAAAAAAACAGATTGTCAACTAAAAAGCACTGTAGTTGTAAAGAAAAAGTTGAAAATTGAAAAACAAAGAATTAAGAATTACTTGGGCATCAAAAGAGCCACATTTCCTCTTGTATAAATGCCACTTGAACAAGTAGAAGTTTAGTGCAAGGTTTTTTGAACAAGCTTTATTTTGTGATTATAAGAATCAGCAACAAGAACAATAAAAAAAATAAAGAAAAAATTGAAGAAAATAATGAAACAGAAAAACATAAAAAGATATCAAAGATTGAGTCGGAAAGAAAGTGCATAAAGATATAAATAAAATTTATTCCAAAATAAGTTGGTTCACTTTTTCTGTATGTACCGAAATAAAGTACATATCCACCATTTTCTAAAATATCCCAACTGGATGAGCAAGAAGGCGAATCGCGGACGCTACTCCAGGAAATCCCTCGCCTCAATTTATCGTTCACTTTGCCAGCCACATTTAATCTACCTTGCCGGTGCATCCCATGTGCTGACAGTGAGAGACTGTGAAAAAATCTGAAAGTGCTACTATAAGTATGCAAAATTTTTACTGTATATATCCAAGCGATACCGGAATTCTCGACTGGAAAAATATGGACTTCCGGAGCCATCCAAGCAATGGTCGACCATTCGGGACAATTCAGTGTTCAAAGTCAGATTGATGAGACGTCGTTTTTCACCTGCATTTGTTTGAGTTTCGTATCTTTATTTAATTTTTTTTTGAAGTTGGTTTCCTTTTTCTTTTTTGTTGTGCTCCACTATAATCTTTTTTGCAGATGGCGGGCAATTAAATTATTATTATTATTAATTGATTACTCATAGAAGAAAAACAAGATAAAGGTAATTATTAAACAAAAACCACTTACAGAATTAAACATTATTTCTCAACAATAATCGAATCTTGATTTCAAATAATTTGCCAAATCGCATTTTTATTGATTGGTCGGATTACTGAATGCTGAAAAATCAACTGTGACTGAGATTGTAGGAATTCTTGATTTCACTAACAATCCAACAAAAAAAGTTCAGGTAATGAAAAAAAAAACAATAAAAAATAGTCTCACTAAAATAAAACTTACTTGGGTATCAGAAAAAGATCCACATTTACTTCCATTTCCTCCTGTGCCAATGATACTTGAACAAGTCGAACTTTTGTGCAAAGGGTTTTGAATAAGCTTTATTTTGTGATTATAAGAATCAGCAACAAGAATACCATCACTCTTCACTGCTACTGCCAATGGGTGCTGTAACCGCGCCTCTGATAATGAAAGCCCGTCAACATCCCCAAATGCAAATAGATTCTTTAAAAAAAGTGAGCTGTTAAACAAATTTCTTAGAATCCACACTATCTTCACTTTTATAATTAAAATTAAAATGAAATGGCGGATAAATGTTTTAATTAAGGCAGTACAATTAGATAAAAAAAAATCATACATATACTAACACAAATCCTTATATTTCAGCTTCCCATCCTTTATCAACAAGGGAAAAGTTGAAAAAGAATTGAATTCTAGACGACATAGAAACTGAATAGAAACGCTTAATACATATTAGAATAAACTATAATATATATATATATATATATATATATATATATATATATATATATATATATATACTTTGCTGATGCTTCCTTTTTGATTCATGATGTTCGTTGAAATCACGTGTCTTCTAACCTCCAGATTTGTATTCTCCTGGGAGGCGATCGACAGTCTCATTATTAATTTTACTTACTTCATTTTTGAGCGAAACTAAAATAACACGTTTCTTCATACCATTTGTATGTGCGTTAAGGAGTCTTGATTTGTCTCCTTAACGCAGATTTGCTGTTCATCTCTTTCGTTGTGATTCTAACTGTCGCTTGTCTTCTAACTGCAGATTTCGCTGTGCGTCATTTTCGTTTGCAATTTCATGTGTGGTTCGTTTTGATACTTCTCCTCGCAAATTTTATTGTGCTTCATTTTCGCTCATCATTACGTCAGACTTTTTTCCACGCCTTTTGCTTTTGCTGTTCTTGTCAATTCTACACCATGTATAATTGGGCATGCGTAAGGTATTATTACCTCTGCGGAAAAATGATGAAATTTTCCCTTTAATTGCATAAACATGCGACAGAATTAATATGAAAAAATTTTTTGCAAGATTAAGGCTCTAAACGAATTTTAAATCTGGATCTCTTTTTTCGGGCCAGAAAATGTTAGAGTGCCATTTTTTTAGAAAATATTATCGTGCCGTTTTCGAAAAAGAAAATAAATAAATATATACAGTTATCCATCAAATATCCTGAAATACACATTTTCTAAATGATAAACAGGAAGCAGGAATTGAATTCACGTCAAAATGTACAATGCGTAATTTAGCTATTTCAGAGGGCATAGGCATTGGCACATTTCTGGTTTTGACTGAATTATATACATAATTACAGTAAAAGTATACCGACTGGGGAAAAGCTGGGAAAGATTTCTTTTTGGTATATATGATGTCATTCAAAATAGCAATTGATTTTGAAGGAATCCGAACAGCTAAAGCAAAGGCATGGGAAAATGTCTGACGTAATGATGCACGAAAATGAAGCAGAATAAGGCTTGCGGTTAGAAAATATGCGACAATAAGCATCACAGAAAACCCCTAAAGAAAATAATGGACAAAGATAAGCAACAGGGACAATCACATCAAATCGTAAATGAAATCTGCGATTGGAAGAAAAGCAATGGTGTGAATCACAACGAGTCTCAAGAGAAAGCAAAACTATAGAATGGATTATTATTAGCTGCATTAACAGGAAGGATGAATTGGATTCACGCCAGAATTTCTTAATACAAATGAAATTGCTGATTTGACACCTCATGACTTAAAGTTAAAGAATAAAGTTATGATTATGCTACGGCGTAATTAAAGAATTAAATATATACAAGCCTGCTGCGTACCGAGTGCCGGGACCAGGGCGAAGCCAGTGCTCCCGGTATTTATATTCAATACACAATAATTAGCACTCGATAGTGCTAATTATAGTATTGACTGAGCGCTTGAAAATATGCGCAATAATGGCATAAACAATATACAACAGCCCTAGAAAGAAAACCAAAATAATGAAAGAGCCAAAATACCTCTATTTGAGCAGAATATGCATAAAAAAAAAACGGGGGAACACTGAGAGACCCTGATTTATCTTAGAATCCCCAAGGGGGGGGGGGGATTCATTCACTATTTTAAAAACTGGTATCTATTATGTGTTGAGAGTTCTAAATTTAGCCTGAAAAAAAAAAAAATAAAGTGTTGGGTTCACAATTATCTTTTAAAAAAAAGTTACCTCGGGAGGAGTTTTTAGATATGAACTATATAGGTCCCAGCTCTTCGCTCATAAGGATGAAAGAGGCAACTTGAGGATTTTAAAAAGTTAATCGCTATAAACAATGGCTTATTGTAATTCTAAGAAGAAAATGAAGTATATTCTCTAAGAATTTTTTGTTCTAAAACGTAAAAATCATAAACAGTTGTTAACTGATGTAAGTGATAACAAGCATCATTTCAATTTACGCCTGAAGGAATTGTGTTTATACAAAAATTAGAACACACAAATTCTAACAAAAAACGCAATACTTGAGTTCAAAAATCACCCGAAACATGTACAAGCTTATTTTAGTGGTTTTTGACTAGTAAAACTCATTTATAAGTTCCAAAAACTTATGACTTGTCATTACAACAAATTAGAGATTTTTTGTGCATTATATGCTTTACTTCTAGCGTAGAATCAAAACATGCAGCAGAATGTTTTATACCTCATTCAAATCCAAACCTAAAAAAGAAGCTATTAATGAATTTGGGGTCCTGGAACAACCAGGTAAATAGACGCACTTTTTTATTACTTGGCTGAGTTAGACATATTTTAATATGTCTAATTTTTGTTTATTCTATAAACAAAAATTAGAAAACTAGTCATTGTGAAAATGAATATATCCATTACTTATATTAAATTAGACAATATTTTTAAATCTTTTTCTTTTAAATTTTCTATCATTTGTTAATAGTTCAGAGGCCACAAAGAGAGAAAACTAAAAAACGGGACAAGATACATACCAATGTTTAGCCAATAAGCTCCAGGGAGCCTGTGCGGCTGAAATACGCAATAAATTCCTCCGTAAAACAACCAACTGACACCATATACATGATTGTTATATGTTGTCATATATATTTATAAATATAAATATACATATGATTGTAAAAAACTCTCCTGTTACTTACACTAGGGTCCCTTTCCCCGCCACATACAGATTTGCAAGAGCCATCTTTCATTGATATTCTCCGAATAGTGGAGCTTTCACTGTCGGCAACATACAACGCGTCATTTTCAACGTCAACTGCGACACCTAGAACGATAAATAAATTCACTAAAGTACAAGGCCATCAATATAAAAGCGCTATTTGCCCCCTGTCCCCATCTAAGGTCTATTCATGCGTACAGGCCGCGAATATTTTTCTTCTAGTTGTTCTAAAATTATTAATTTTGTAAGACAAGGCTAGTTCGTAAATATTTGATAATGTTTTTCGTTCGTAAAAATTCAAACATTAACAATCTGTTAACACACTAAGGAAAACTACCCTTTCTTAAGTTGTTTAATGCCATTTGTTTTTAGCTTATTTTTCCTGGTTTTTCACCCACATCCATTTTTTTTTAATTTGGCGGTCGCTACTACCCAAATGGCGGTCGCTACTCCAAAAACTGCACAAATGCTTTTGGAGATCTTTTTCATTAAAAATTTAATTTACCATTGTTCCTATTTTTAAAAGTTTATGGGAATTTCCATCTTTGGTCTTGGAATTTCCAAGACCAAAAGGTGAAAGACCCTCCCCCCCCCCTCACAAAATGAGGCACGAGTATTTTAATAGTCCATTAAAGACAGTGGCGTCGTTTGGGAGGGGCAAGGGGGGCAGTTGCCCCTCCAATAATAAGGAGAAAAAATTATCATATAGCTCATGCCCCTTGGCTCTCCAGATAAGGACCTTTTCTGCCCCCCCCCCCCCAAATAAAAAATATGGAGCTACACCACTGATTAAAGACACGGTAACTTAAGAAGCCTTGCGTTGTTTTATAAGAAAAAAAAATCACTAATTCCTAGCAAATAGTCGTGCCTATATTTTGCTAGTTAAATAAAGTTATTACTTGCTTCTGCTACAGGTAAATACTATATACTATGCCTGTTGCCGATTATCCCAGCTTTCAAAATCCGATTATCCAAAGCACAAATCTGGCAAATTAAGTACTTAGCCGTTTGATATGCGAAAGAAATGTAAAAAAGTAATTTAACATCAATCAAGATTTAACTCCTCACCACCATCATATTATAGTTCTATAATTCTAAAAACTAGCGCTTTAATGGAAAACGCAAAACATAGCCCAAAAACAAAATGATCTCTCTCTATGGAGCCAGAAAATTCTGCGAGCATACTGTAGGAAATAAAAGACTACATCCCCCCCCTTTCCCAATGATAAATTCTGCATGTTAGAAATGAACAAATTTATAATCCTTGCCCCAGGGGCTGTGGAGGCAAACGGATTTTTATGCAGTAATTACAAGAAGTGATGACGATTTAACGTTGATGATCCAGACATTTAAAACAATATGCAAATTCAAACATATGAATTTCATTCTATGAATCAAAGAAGTCTCAACTTTTCACTTCAAGATGAATATAGTGTTGAGTTGAAAGACTTTATCCGCTAAACATTGAAGATAATGATCTTCTATATAAAGAAGAATAAATCTAAAGTAAAATTTATTCAAAGGAGGGGGAAAAGAAAATCTATTTAAATATATACTATCTTTATAAAAGAGCAATAATTGTATATTTATTTATTTTTCTCGAAAACGGCTCCATATTTTTTCATTCCAGCTTAAAAAACGATCTAGATAGGTCATAAGTTTGATAAAATTCGCTAAGAGCCTTACTTTTAGATAAAATATTCATGTCAGTGACATAATTTTTGTGTACATCAGTGCAGTATTGTAATGACGTTGGCATGCTTATGTGGAACAATTGAAGATTTTCAAGCATGGAGAAGTTTCCATTAAATTGCTTAAAGAGCAAAAAACTGGTAATCACAAAAATAGTTGTATATTTTAACAAGGAATTAAAACAATTATAAAACCTTAAAACAGAAAACCAATACTTTGGAGCTTATTTCAGACAGATTTTCAGATGTCAAGAAAAATCCCCAGTAGACAATCGGGGTTAAAAATTGAACTTGCATCAATAATCAAATATTTTTGAAAAAACAACAGTATGAAAAGACATTAAATTGCTTAAAGAGCAAAAAACTGTTAATTGTAAAAAAAATGTATATATTTGAACAAGGGATTACAACAATTCAAAAAACTTAAAAAATAGAACCAAAAGCTTGAACTTAGTAGACAAGCGGTGTTAGAAATCAGACTTTCTTCAATAATCAAATGTCTTTGAAAAGACAGCAGTATGAAAAGACACATCAGTATGGAAAACTTATCTAGAGGTAGCCCCAAAAAACGACAATTTACAAGTTTTATAAATAATAATTCGTTGCGAGAAAAGGAAGTTTTGGTCCCACCACCTGAACAATTAAAAAATCTACAACCTGGACCATCATCCGGGTTGCAGCTGTAGCTAGCAACCTAGTAAGAGACGATCACGTCCAATGTTAAGAAATATAAAAACCCATAACTCCTAAAAAAAAGATTCATATCAAAACAAAAAGTACACCATTAGAACCGCCTTGTCCAAAACCTCTGTATAGGAAATGTAATACTAGACCAATAAGGGCAATAGTACCCCAAAAACCAAAATTTAAAAGTGATATAAATGATAACTCGTTGGAAGAAAAAGAAGTTTATGTCCCACCACCCGAACAATAACAAATCAACAACCTGGACCATGATCTAAGACTAGACCAATAAGGGCAGCTAAAGCAAAAGGGCATTGGAAAATTGTCTGAAGCAATAAAATCCAAAATATAGAAGAAAGAAAATTGGGGTTAGAAGATAAGCAACAGAGAATCAAAACGTGTCCAAACTGATAAAAAATGATAGGGAAGAGAATTAAAATGATGATTCTTTGGAACCACCACCTTAAGTATCAAACGTGATAAGACCGAGAGAACGGCCGAACTAATTAAATTCACAATGGGTGAAAATCAACAACCTGGACCATCAATTGCGACAATACAAATACGGGCAGCTAATGCAAAGAGCATTGCTAAACTGTCTGAAGCAATCAAAATCCAAAACGAAGAAAAAAAACATATGCGGTTAGAAGATATGCAATAGCGAGTATCAAAACGTGTCAAAAATAAAAATGCAGAGCAAAGACACGGGAGGTTAGAAGACATGCGAAAACCAGAATTAGAGCGTGTCAAAAATGAAAATGAAGACCAGCAAAACGGGTGGCTAAAAGACATATGAAACCGAGATATTCTGACCTACAAAAGCCATCTAGATAGGTCTGCGAGAACAAGGAAATACACGGTTAAAAGATAGACGGCAGTGAGAATTATAAGCAATCACGGAAAAGTAATATAATATAATAATAATATATATTGAAAACCCGTCGTATACAATAAATGTACAATGACAGAGCATACAAAAATACGAAAAGAGGAAACAAAATGATAATAATAACAACAAAAGCAACAACTTCTTAAATAGTATACAAAATAGTGTGAAAAGTGGAAACTGAAAGATAGCATACTCAAAGATTACAACAGAAACAACAACTTCTTCGAAAATAGCAACAAAGACAACAACTTTTGAAAGGAGAAAAAAAAAAATAAAAATAAAAAGGGAAACAAGAGGGAAAATTAAACAAGCAAACTTTCCCAATCATGCTTTAGAATTGCTGGTTTTGTTTTTTGCCGGCTAATAAGTGTCTCAACAGCTAGATTTGGGTCCGCTAGGTTATAGCGCCGAATCAAAAAACTATTTTTTGTCCAAGGTTGCAATTTTAGTAGGTACTTTGCAAAACGGAAAAATAAAGAGCGGATTTTAAACTTTTCACGGTTTGCCAATAAATTCCAGAAAGGGGTCACATATAATATATGTGGCACAGCGGTAGCGTTGTAAATACTTGCCAGTAGTGGACGGTTAAAGCTCAGAGTGGATTCAACGATCAAAGCATAGGAGCTGGAAATTCGCCGTTCAAGATGTGAGATCAGGAGGGAGCGGGTATGCTGCAATGAGGAACCTAGTGACAGCCCTAGATATACTATTTTATCAACTGGTTTTACTGAACAATCACCTAGTGTGATATTAGTAGGAGGGTCATTCTTCCAATTATAAAGCAAAGCTTCCGACTTTTGGGAGTTAAATCTCAGACCGACTTTCTCGTAGTGGGACTGCAGACATGAGAATATTTCCGAAAGGCGGTTAAGCGTCTGGCTGAGATTTAGCATGTCATTGGCATAGCATACCAGGGAGATGTCAATGGAACTGAGACTTCATGATGGACAGCTGTCTTGAGGTTCAATAATGTAGTTATTGAAGAAATTGGGGGATAAAACTGCTCCCTGACGGGCACCTGTACGGACTGGTATCAAAGCTGACCGTGGGGCTGGCGGAAGGCCTGTATCGGGAGGGAGCTTGAGTCGCACACGAAGGTGAGAATAAATATCACGGAAAGCCCGGATGATATTTTAGTTCACTCCTCTTTTAGCTGAGTTTAGCAACATACGTGCATGAATCAATGAATCAAACACTCTCTGCAGGTCCAAGCCCCCGATCGCTAGACTTTCTCCTGATTTGTTTGCATCTAGGAGTGCATATGCAACGACATGGAGCGCTTCCACACAACCAATTCCGTGTTGGAAACCGAATTGTCTTGGTGGACTACAACACAGTTTTTCAAACTCATCTACGAACAAAAGTTCAAATAACTTGCAGAGAGTGGTAGCAACCGTGATTGGACGGAAAGAGGAGCATTGCATGGTAACTTTTCCTTTTTTAGGAACTGGCGTAAGATCTCCAATTGAGAAATTGGTTGGGACAATACCCTGAATGAGAATAATCTGCATTAGGAGGGTTATATGACTAATGAGAGCGGGCCCAACACTTTTTAGATGAAGTGCACTGATCCCGTCAATCCCAAAAGATTGTTTAGGTTTTAGGTGAGAGATGGTCCTACATACAGCTCCCTCCGTTACAAGATAATCACTCCGAGGACAACTATCTAAGAAGTCGTCCAACTCAGCTTCGTATCTTTCGTTGAGGGCTGGGTCAGGAGGTGAAAATTCTGACTCATAATATGCGTACCATTCAGAGTCAGGGATTGCAGATGCGGATGAAGACTCATCGCTTTTAGAGGAAAGAAAACGTCAAAGGAGAGAAGGATTAATTTTGTCCCGTGTAGATTCGATATCAATCATCTTTTTCTGTGAGCTTTTAGCTCCTTTGCGAATTTTCTTTTTGTGAGCAGGCGGATTGAATTGACTACCCCCGAACGGGGACGTCCACAAGAAACCCAAATTTGAAGCCAAAATTCAGACTTAGAATGGGTATCCACTAACTCTGGATTTTCAGACCAGCCTGGGAGGGTATGATGACGGGGTCTACTTAGAGGGACGGCAGCTTTTTCAGCACGGCGAAGGGCATGGCCAATTTCTGCGCAATAAAAGTCAACTGATAGTTGTGTTTCCTCCCTTGAAAGAGCAGTTAATCCAGAGAGAAGATGGAAAGGGACACTGATCTTACTAAGGACTCTGGCGGCTTCTTCTTGAAATAAAACAGGGTTAATTTTACGCCAATCACGGCGAGACCTAGGAGGTGTTTTTGAAGTTGTATGCGTTTGTGTATCTGAGCTGCGGCAAAGAATATCGGCTGAGAACTGTATTGGTAAGTGATCAGACAGCTGAAAATCAAGCACAACCTTGACAGGCGAAATCCTGAGATTTGCGGACGCAACGACGTGATCGAGATCTGATGTGGACATTTAGGTGTGTACATGTGTAAAATTTAAATCTTTGCACTTGAGGTCAAACTGGTCTCCAAAAATACTAAGCAACAACGTAGAACGTAAAGACGTAGATAAGAGCGGTTCATTCAAGTCGCAATTGAAGTCACCAACTAATATGCATTGAATGCTTAAGGATCTAATACGGTTAATACACTGGCCGAGTTTATCACTAGAACAAGTAAAAGCACGCTCCGAACGCTCATCTTGGTAATTTGTAGGCAAATATACATTAATAAAAACACAGCCCTCAACACGAATCGCCAGAAAATTATCATTGACTTCAAATACACTAGATCTTAGAGTCGAACGAACGAAAGTGGCAATATCACCGGAGGGTCGCCCTTTTCCACTTAGCTGCTTCGTTGAAATTGAATGGACCGATACTGAACTATTAAAACTAAGAATACTTTTACTGCGGCTTGTGACGAAGTGTTCTTGTAAACAGACAACTTCATTTTGCTCAAATAAAACATCTAAGATTGGAATTTTATTCGTGAACAAGCCATTAATGGTCCACGATAAACATTTAACTGCAAAGCTTCAGATGTCATTTCTTTTGTGGATTACTATTTGTGGGACATTTTACACTGTAACACGTGTGACTGCCGATTTGGCATTCAACGCAGAATGTTGGCTGTCTGCATGGTTCATCTCGCGTAGAACGATGTTCACTTGAGGCACATCTAGAGCATACAGGTTCAGCCGTACACTGGGAAGCGAGATGACCGATTTTGTGATAGTTATAGCATCGTCTTGACAAGAACTTAAACGGATCAGCAGGTAGACGCTCGTAGCCGATAATCACCAAAACACTCAGAAATTGTTGAAGCTCACTGAGAGTGTTAAAATACACTTTGAAAGAACGGGATTTTCTGCAGTGTTCAGTCTTCGTACTATTAGGGATTAGATTTTTTAGTCTTTCACAGTTTATATCCTCAGGCAAATTTCGAAGCACAGCTATGTGCAGGGGTTCTCGAACACCAATTTTGAGATGAGGCTTGGAAGATTTCGCTGTCTCAACGATTTTCGCTGCTGCAGCTTTTGACCTGACCCCAAGCTTCCATTCGTTTGCAGATTTGCGAAGGTCACTAATGTCATTTGTATTTTCACAGAAACTGTCTATGAAAGCTTTCCGGTCATTTGGGCCATTGAGCTCCTTGGGGGGATTTTTCAAGACGACAAAATAAGTAGAGTTTCTGGGCTTGGACGTTTCAGGTGCACGACGACTGCTTGTGAAAATACTGGTGGCTGGTGTAGACTGGGTGGCCAAAAATTATCAAGCTTCCAATAGTGTTCATTTACTTTGAAAGTAACTGTTGCATTCACCACATCTCCGATGACCGGAACCGAGCAGGGGTTAAAGATGACAAATTTTGGCATGCTCACATTATTTTTCGCAGCTGAAACTAGAATTTTGTATATTTCAATGATATTGTCTTCATCTTTAGAGTAGGTCACAAGACAATTCGTAATATTCAACTCAGTATGAAGGATTCGCTTTGCCTTTATAAAATCTTCATGTGTATAGAAAGCAACACACGCTTTTACGATACACTCCAATTTTATTCCATCTGTTAGTGCTCTCGTTAAACAATTCAGTAACGGATTCAAAATAATTTTTTCACTTTCAGCCATCGTAGTTCTAAGCGTAATTAAATCTTAAAGTAAAGTCACAAAACAATGACTTGCCCTCAAGGGGGCTTTTTTAAGTCCCCCCACTTTCCAATAAACGCCTTCTAATTATCCACATGAAATAATTCAATCCAAATGAAAACTCAATCCAATCAAGCAAGGCATCATATGTCTGCACTCTCAATGTTATAATATATTCCAATGTTAATCCGGCTTAAAATTGAACTATTGTATACCGGTCAGATGTCAATGACGAAATATATTTAGTCTCTAATTGATTCCGAAATATAATCCTTTTTTAACACAGATAGCTCTTAACAGGTCAGAGACTGAACGTGATCAGAACGTGTTAAGAATGTAGTGAAAGACAAAAACTTGTGCTGCTATGAGAACAGCGAAAGCAAAAATAAGACGAGGTAAAAAATTAAAGTGAGGAACAAAATAAATATTACGATATAAGAACACAATCATAATCTTCGACGCCAACAAAATGTGGCGCAAAACCCAGTGCTAATCTACAAAGATGCTAACAACAACACAACTCTTTATTACAAGTTACTAGGACTCTTCAACACTCTTTGTGTTTCCTTGGGTGTCTTCTATTTTCCCTAAGAAAGAGTAGCAAACAAAAAATCTCACTTTAAATCTCACTCATTTGGAGGTTGTTACATAGAACAAGAATCAATATATACAAGCTTACCACCTGTCGAGTGCCGGGGCCCGTATCGAAATCGACTACATAATTTTTTTTTCTTAACTGGCATATTGACATTTCTGGCCACTGAACGCAATCTGAATAGGTCACAACTTTAAAGAAGAATTTGTGTTTTTCCCATAATGGTTGTAACGAACCTATGCTGACGCCAAGACATCAAGAAGAGGCTCACATTGTCTGCGGTTACAAGATAAGTGACGATGAGAATCAATATAGAAAAGCCTGTCGCATAGCAATGACAGGGTCTGACCTCGAAATCGGCAAATTGACGTTTTTGGGCACAAAGACCAATATGTCATAAATATGTCACAACTTTAAGGAAGAGTTCGTATTTTTCCCAGGGTGGCTGTATCGAACCTGTGATAACGTCATGAGATAAAGAACAGAATAAAATTGTCAGCAGTTAGAAGACAAGCGACAATGAGAAACCATATATAGAAGCCTGCCACGTGCCAGAGCCCGACAGCAAAGCCGCCAGGCTCCGGTATTCGGCTCCTGATCTCATTATATCATTTTTGCGGTCAGTCATCGCTGATCCTTGTCTTCCAACCGTAGATTTCATTGTCCATTTTTGTTCATATTTATCTCAGAAAGTTTTTTCCACGCCTTTTACATTAGCAGTTTAGATTCATACATCATCTCATTTAATTTCTTAAGGCATTATAGATAACAAATACGTCTTTTCCAGTTTCCAACCACAGATCACTGTTCAAATTTCGTTTATAATTCAATGTGATTCTCTCTGACGTTTGTTCCATGTCTTTTTTTTAGCTGTTGCGATGCTCACTTTTCCTGCTTTTCTAATCACATTTATCTGTGCTTCATTTTCATCAATCAACCCCTTAAATATTTTAAATGACCTAAACTTAGAATTAGGGCCTTTGTAAAATTACGTTTTTTGTTATTGGACATTAACTTTTGCCTTTTGTCATTATGAAAAACATAACACCGAACCTTCGTTTTTTTTAACACACGCTGATACAGTATCAGGTTCTTGGCTAACGTCCTTATAAAACTCTGATGTCGTTATTTATAGCTATTAAATAAAAAAAAACATTTTTTTTTTAACTGAAAGTAAGGAGCGACATTAAAACTTAAAACGAACAGAAATTATTCCGTATATGAAAGGGGCTGTCCCCTCCTCAACGCCTCGCTCTTTACGCTAGTTTTTTAAAAGAGTTGTGAGAAAGAGCAAAACCCCAAACTTTTTGATTTTATGGCTAGGAGCTTTTATAAAACATTGAACGTCGACATTTTCCCCGGCTTGTCTTTTGTCATTATGAAATACATATCGCCGAAACTTATTCTTTAAAAAAAAAGGCATGGTAAGCATTGATGACCTTATCCATGTCTAAATTCCATACCCAACTATTATAACTATCACTTTCAATTTTAGAACGTTTTGACTCCACTTTCGCTTATCTTCTAACCCCAATTTTCTTTCTTCTTCATTTTTAATTTTCATTACTTCAGACAATTGGCCAATGCCCTTTGCTTTAGCTGCCCTTATTGGTCTAGCTTTAAATGATGGTTCATCCTGTCAGCTTGTTAATGGCTCATGTAGTAGAAAACAGAAACCTCTTCTTCTTCCAATAAATTTATTAATTATAGCAGTTATAAATTCTTTTTTTGGGGTATTGTCTCATTTGGTAGTCCAGGTTGTTGATTATCACCCGTTGTCAATTTATTTTGTTCGGGTTGTTCTCTTGGTCTTATCACGTTTGATAGTTCAGGTGGTTCCAAAGAATCATCATATTAATTCTCCTCGCTATCACTTTCAATTTTGACACGTTTTGATTCTCGCTGTCGCTTATCTTCTAATCCAAATTTTCGTTCTTCTTTATTTTGGATTTTCATTACTACCGACAATTCCTTAATGCCTTTTGCTTTAGCTGCCCTTATTTGTCTAGTATTACATGATGATCCAGGTTATAGATGTGTTAATTGTTCAGGTGGTGGGACGAAAACTTGTTTTTCTTCCAACAAATTATCATTTATAACACCTGTAAATTTCCGTTTTTTGGGTCTTATCTCATTTGGCGGTCCAGGTTTTTGATTTTTACACATTGAGAATTTAATGCCAATAACCTTTGCTTTAACTGCCCTTACTGGTCTAGTATTACATGATGGTCCTTTGCTTCAAACAGCTTCAGATAATTGCCAATGAATTTTACTCTAGCTGCCCTTATTGGTCTAATTTTACATAACGGTCCAGGTTGTATATTATTAATTGTTCAGGTGGTGGGACAAAAAATTCTTTTCCTTTCAATGAATAATTATTTATAACCTTTGTAAGTTTTCCTTTTTTTGTGTCTATCTATCTCTAGACAAGTTTTTCATACTGAGATATCTTTTCATACTGAAGTAGTTTCGAAGATATTTGAGATTTAAGTCCAATTTCTAAAATCCATTGTCTACTAATCTTCAAACATTAGGTTTTCTTTTTTAAGGTTTTTGAATCGTTTTTTTTTGCAAAGGTTTTTGCTAAAATATACAGAAAAGTTTTTGCAATAACCAGTTTTTGGCTTTTTAAGCAATTTAACGTCTTTTCATACAGCTGTCTTTTCATACAGCTGTCTTTTCAAAGATATTTGATTATTCAAGTAAGTTCGATTTCTTCTAAGCTTCAAACCTTTGTTTTTTTTTAAGGTTTTTGAATTGTTGCAATCCCTTGTTAAAATATATATAAATATTTTGGCCGTTACCAGTTTTTTTTCTCTTTACGCAATTTAATGTCTTTTCATACGGCTGTATTTTCAAAGATATTTGATTATTGAATCAACTCCGATTTCTATCAACGATTTCTACTAAGCTTCAAACTTTTGGTTTTCTTTTTTAAGGTTTTTGAATTGTTGTAATCCATTGTCAAAATATATACAAATATTTTTTCAATTACCAGTTTTTTGCTCTTCAAGTAATTTAATATAACCTTCTCCATGCATGAAAACCTTCATTTTTTCCACACAAGTGTGACAACGTCATAGCAATACTGGTGTATATAAAATTGACGTCACTCACATAAATATTTTTTTCTAAAATTAAGGCTGTTAACAAATTTTCTCAAACTTCAGGCCTATCTAGATTGTTTTTTTTAGATCAGAATATCTCACGATGCCAATTTTCCCCAAAAAATATGGAGCCGTTTTCGAGAAAAAAATAAATAAATACATACATACACAATTATTGCTCACTTATAAAGATAGTATATTTTTTTTATTAATAAACACATTAATACACGTTATATCCTCAGAGCACTGAAATCAATATCGTGCATACCTCTTGGTCGAATAATATTGATCTCTTCCCATTTTGAACTACCTATTTTTCAATGTAGGTTTTAATGGGAGATTGTAGAATGTGTGGGTTAGTCTAATAGGGTTAAAAATTCAATACATTTATTAGTTTGAAACAAGCATAGCCGGTGTATATTATTTCCAACTGATCTACTACTATTAACTATAATTATAGCATTATCACTCTGAATTAAACATTTTTTTTTTAACATTTTTTTAACACTAGTAGAAAGGCCACTATCTTGCTAACCTCTAAAAAAGGCCTCCGAGCCTACTAGAAAGGGAACTAAAATTCTTAATTAGACTATCTTTAGAGGGAGTCAATGAAATAATATCATCAGCATATAGAGACGCAACCCATCCCCAAAAAATACGGGTGTATGTATTGTATGTATGTACAACTTTTTTCTTAGTTTTTCGTAGCCTATATATGATGTATGTAAAATTATAAAAGATGACAAATGACTCCGAACAGCTAAAGAAAAACGAATTCACACAGCAAATTATGTAACTAATTTAGAATGCTTCCATTTGCGAGTACTTCTTCTAGAAATGCTACTTTTAGGAATACAGTACTTTTGCTGATGACGGTCACTGTATATATGACCGAAATATCCAGAATTTTTATCATTGTTTTTTCACTATTTAATAGAAGAATTTATTCCTATTTGAACTGTTTTTTGTAAGCTATAATCCACACCATCTGGCACAGAAAAAATGAGCTGCACGTTAGGAGGTTGTTGCCCCAGTGAGGTAGCACATTGATTTACATCATCCTCAACTTCCGCATTCTCATATAACCCTTGCCATAATTGGTTGTGTCTGTCAGTATTTCTTCTAACAGATCCATTGAGGTAGGAGGGATCAACGATTTTCGACAATTGTGGATTTGCATTTTTTGGGTCGTCATCGTGACGTGATTTACATGAAAATTTTTGTTTTCTAAAATTAAGGTTATAAACGAATTTTCGCAGTCTTTTGTGAAATTTCCTCAATCGTTTTTCCAGCCAGTAAATCTCAGGGAGCCAATTTAAAAAAAAATATAAATATATAAATACATATGTGATTACTCGTTTAAAGTGAGTAGATAGATACATATCAATTTATAAATCTTTCTATCTATGCATGTATTAAATCTATGTTTCTATGTTGAATAAAACTGTTGGTTGCAGTTTTTGAGGATATCTAGATGGTCCAAAGGACATTACGCGGTTTAATGGACCCCAGGGTGTCTGTGTCTTATTAGACGGCTCTATTTTGATTGCTGACACGGGAAATATTCGCATTCGAATGGTAATTATGATTATTCTCCCTTTTCTCTTTTTCATTGCTTTTGTTTAATTTCAAGTATAAGTTACAACTTTTAGAAATTACTTTTTTTTCTAATTGAAATCTTAAATCTTATTGAATGAATGGGCACTTCTTATTCAGTTTTCAAACCATTTTTCTTTTAATTGTTTGGTCGAATCTTTATTATTGAATTTTTTCATTTGATAACAAATTTTTCGACATATTATATATATTTGAACAGGCTTTATACATAACAGCTAAATAAAATTAGTCCACTAATTCACAATAATGTCTAAGAAGTATAAGAAAAGGTAAAAATAGTCACATTTAAAGACGAATTACATACTTGGCAATATCATTTCTAAATCCCATGGTGGTGCAGTGGGTTTGACCTTAGTTGGGCAATACGGGACCCAGAAATCGAATCTAGCTGTAGCAGCCCACTTCAGGGCTGACTTGGGACCATAGTTGTCAAGAAGTGTCATTATTCCGATTACTAACATTATACAACTTTTAGCTAGACGGAATTACACAATTAATAAAATTCATTTTAGGGGATTAGAATCCAGAAAGGGAAAAATGTGTGAAATCTTTTATTTTTATGCGTATATATCGGTATATATCAATGAGCAGAAATTGCCTTATGCATACTAGGATAGTTTTTCTAGTGTTACTGTGTGCTTGTTAAAGATCGTGAAGTTTATACGAAGAAGAAAACCTTATAAATTAAATTATTTGACAGTTAAGTTTGAAATTTTAGACAATTTACTTAAAGTCGTCATATAATCAGAAAGGGAGGTAAGAATTGGAAGATTTGATTTAAGGCCTATAACAAGATGTATGGGGGTTTGTTTATCGTGTTCTAAAATACCAATGGTTTTAAAATATGTTTAATGTCCTTTTCAGGGACGTTTGTCATATACAATGTAGCATTAGTGTTTGATAATTAATACTTTTAATAATGATAAAATAATGGAAGAGAAGCGGGTGGCAGCGTAAGATAAGCTAAATAACACTAATAGTTGACGTACCAAGGTATGACTTGAAAGAACTCTACCCCATAGTAACTGGAAATTTAAGAACACGTTTGGGAAAAAAACGGCTGCCAATTGATGAAAAATTGCTATTTGAAGGTGATTCAGGATTGGTAACTATTATTTTGATTAGTCCTAGTGGTAGAAGTTGATGGCGAAAATAATTTCCGGGAATTTTGAAAAAAAAGTCTGAGACCCCTCGAAAAGGGCGTCAGATCGAAATGAAAACTGCACCTTGGGAATTATAATAGTCGAAAACTCCATATAGACGCATTACAATCCCCATCTTCGGCAACAAGTAAAGTCCCTTTTTCGTCCTAAAACTTTTCTAGTTTCCTAAAACACTGCCCTCTTCACCATAAAATGTGCAGGTTAATTTGTTGTATTAGGTCTTTCTATAAAAATTTAAGCAACGCACATTTAATATGGAAAATATATGTTAAGTAGCTATAAAAGATGGCTTTACTGAATGTTCATTCACTAAGTTTATCGAAATACATCTTTTAAGCCAAGGAAGGTAGTGTATTATTTAGTGTATTTTTTCCATTCTCTTCAACTAATTTAGTCAAGCTAGTTTTCCTTTAAGAATACAATGTTCATCAATTTTTCATCTGTGGATGTTTCTTGAAATTTTTGTCTGTAACAAAATTTCTTTTCCAAGGTAACGTACACGAATTTGGCTTCTATGCAAGCCAATGACAACTACTCTGATGTCTTTACCGTATTCCTAACGTTCATCTCCGAACTGTCTTACAAATAAGGAAATCTGCGATGGTTGCTTGGTTCAGGGCTACTTGCCACTTCAGTGATTTAAAGATATGAAACATGAAACATGAAAAACATGAAAGTGATGCTTCACTTTTTTCTTCACCACCATTGGGGTCCTGAAACGTCATAGAGACGTCTTTAAGGGCTTCGAAATAAAAATTAGCAATGAATCCTCGTCTCTGAATGGTCAATAACGTCTTCCGATGACCAAAAGAAATGGGATGATGTTTTTTTCTATTGTTGCTTAATGTATGTTTCTTTTGACTCAATAAACATATAGAGAATCTGCACTTTTTAAAACAGTATTTGCTGAGATCAGCGTATTTATTCACTTATTTTGGCAATGCAGCCCGTATGAGCTGCAATAGCCCTTATTTAGAATGCTATATAGCGCCTAAGGCACGTGAGAAGTGCAGTTCACAAGTAACTATCGTAGCCAAAAGTAGCCAAAAGCCAAAAGTAGCTTTAACTGAGGAAGTGCCCTGTCCAAAAAAAAGAAGAAAATCAAAAGTGGCATAAGGTCAACAATGGAACGTACAAAGACCAAAAAAAGGGAAAAGCACAAAGGCCAAAAAAGAAGAAAAGCCCAAAACTTGAAAAGAAAACCCAAAAAACTTGAGAACCTATCAAGGCCGCCAAATCCACCGAATGTGTTATCTGTTTCTTCGTGTTCTTCCTCACCACCTGGACGACTATAATTAAAAAAGGCCTCAAATGGGCTGGCAGATTCAAAAAACTGATCAAACGTTGCTCTTGGATCGCTACGGAATGCATATGAGAAATCTCGACCACCTGCTCCTCGTCCAGGCCATCCTGTAGCACCTTTTAGCCCTTCTTCACCATATTGGTCAAATATATCTCTTTTGTTTTTGTCACTAAGTATTTCATAGGCTTCTGCTATTTCTTTGAATTTTTCTTCTGCTCCCTTATCTTTGTTTTTGTCCGGGTGGTATTTCAATGCTAATCTCCTGTAGGCTTTCTTTATTTCATCATCTGAAGTAAATTTGGATATTCCAAGTATCTTATAGAAATCTTTTTTCATATTGTTAAACATCTTAATAACTTATATTGATAAAATGGTGTAATTAATCCTTAAAACCTGAAGTAAAATAAAAATAAACTTTATGTTTGTTGGTATTTTTCTAGTTTCAATCCAAAAAGTAAAATTGTTGCTAAACACAATAAATATTTTTGCATTTTAAATAATATTCTTAGAGATTTTGAAATGAGGATTTTTTTTGTATAACATTATTTCAGCTGATCATTCTATAATCTGACCAAAGTATCTTATATCTTACAGCAATTTCTTTTTTCCTTTCTTTTTTTTTATCTCTCTTGACTTTTTTTCTATAATATACACTATCATTGATATTTCTTTAAAGATGGACTAGCTTGCAGATTAGTCCTGTAAGCCTTGTGAAAGTATTTTTAAGCTTAACATTGTTTGCAGATTGGTTCTGTAAGTCTTGTGAAAGTCTTGTTGAGTTTAAACCTTGAATAATGAGAAATAAACATCTGCATGTGATATTGTTGACCTTAACCTTGAATAATGAGAACAAAACCTATTTATATGTGTTTTTGGGCGATTTTTTTTGTTACTTTGGGACGTATTCGTCTTTTACTGGGTTGCAGCTTTTGCTACAACCACGACTTAAGATCGAACATTACACAGAGGAAAAGCTTTCAGCTTTTTCTTAGCAGGAACTAGTAAAGAACAAACTACGTTGTCATCACTGTAGCCCAAGACTCCCTTTAAAGTATAGCGTCATCTGTATATGGAACTAGTTTTTCGTAAAAAAAAAAAAAAAAAAAAAATTGGTTTATGTCTTTCAATAAAAATAGGTGTATCTCTTTCAACATTCTTTATTTCCCGAAAGTTCTGTCAAGAACATTGGCTTATTTTAAAGGTAATTGCTACATATGCTTGCTTTTGCAATTGATAAAACGCAAAATTTAAATTAAAATCAAGCTTCGTATACAAGATGATGATTGGCGTCATAATCGTAGGTCGCAATCATTAATCACGTTATAGTAAAACTATATGATGGCGTTAGTTGCAATGACGTTTGTACTATTATTAAAGGCTGACTGGTCGAGTAAGCGATCAAAGCTCCTAAGAAAAGTTAGGAGATCTGCGAGGCTGAATCAAATATGCTTTAAAGAGTCTTGGTAACAGTGATGACACCGTAGTTTGTTCTTTACTAGTTCCTGCCAAGGAAAAGCCAAAAGCCAAAGGCTTTTTCTTGACAAGAAACTGTGAAGTTTTCTTGCAGGGTTTCCTTGCAGTTTCCCTGAAGTTTCATTGCAAAGAACTGTGAAGAAAAACCGAAGGTTTTTTTTCTTGTTTTCGACCTGTTGCTTATAGTTTCCGACTTCCTGTCTGGCCGTATTCAGAATAGCTTTGCCTTGAACGACAATTACACGAACTCTTCATTTCTTCCAATTACCTGTGACGCGCCTCAAGGTACCAAACTTGCTGGTATCGTTTTTATGGCTGTCATAAACTACATCCTTCGGTCTTTCAAGGATATATACAAATTTGTGAATGATTTATTCTTCTTACTGAAATATGTACTCGAAGGAGACTTCGCTGTGCCGTGATTTGACCCTAGCATTACGAGTACGTCTTGCACCGATTGTGAACTAGCAAGTCTCACTCTCAATGAAATGATATGCAAGGTAATGACGTTCAACCCTCAAAAAACTGATTTACAAGAGCAAGTACCTCACTTCAAGCCTGTGAACAATGAAAAGATGTTGGATGTTTCTCGACTGATTGCAGGTTCAACAGTCATGCGAATGAGCTATTCCGCAAAGACTACGTTGCCCTGCAATCGCTTGTTACAATGAAAAGGTTCGGTTTCAGGGGGAGTCAATGAAACTAGCCTACATGAATTACGTTCTGCCTGTACTACAATCCAAGCGTCCTGTTTGGAGTGTCCCAGTTGAGCTACGAGCTAAGCCAAGATATTGAAGCCATACAAATACGTGCTTGTAAAATTATTTATGGAAAAAGCTTGACTTCCTATGAAAAGACCATTGAATTACTGGGACTCGAGTCACTCCACAACTGCCGCCAAAATATTACAATCGAATTTGGACAATATATTCTAAGAAGCTCAAAGCACAGGTGTATCCTCCCCCGAGCACACTCACCAGAAAAGAGAACAAGTTGGAGTCAGTTTACTGCCGCATAATGCGGTATCAGCATTCTCTTGTTCCCTTTTCACGGGTATGTTTAACAGCATAAAGTAATTGTTTAGTTCGTTTTTGTGCAATTTTTATGTACCTTGTAAACACCTCAGTTTTAGCACTTCTTATTGTGTCAATACATATGTCTATGTCTATATATAAATATATATATATATATATATATATATATATATATATATATATATATATATATATGTATATATATATATATACATATATATATATATATATATATATATATATATATATATATATATATATATATATATATATATATATATATATATATATATATATATATATATATATATATATATATATATTATATATATCTTCCATGATCATGGTTGCAGAGGTAGTTAAACTCATAGAGCGTCATCCAACTAAAATACAAAGACATAGGAAGAAAAATTGTCATCTCTATAGTCAGTTTTGAATAACTGAATGTGTTGATTTCATAGAACCCGGCTGTAAGAACACATTGCAAGGAATTGTGCTCTATGAAAGCCACTCTAAAGTAATCCATGTAAAAAGCCCTATTAAAGGATTTAAAACATGCTCTTAAATTTTCGGCTACTAATAGCTGGATATTGCCCCATACATTTGTATGCGATGTGCAGAAAATTCGTTTACGTCGCACACAGGATAAAGCCTTCGGCTTTTTCTAGACACAAGTCAGCTCTGCACAATATCCGAGTTGCAGCGGTAGCTAGCAACCTAGTAAGAGACGACCACGTCCCTTAGTAAAAACTACAATAACCCATAGCTCCTAAAAATAGAGTCAGATAAAAAAACAAGAAGTACCCTATAAGAGCCGCCTTGTCCGAAACCCCTATATAGGAAAGTTACCCTCCATCGGCTTTAACAAAAAGGAAAATATATTGGCTTGAAAAACAAGAAAAGTGGCTGAAACCATGATATTTTGCATCGACAGCAACTTTTTTTCTTTTGCCGATTTTTCTTCTCCGCTAGCAGGACACTGAAAAATCATAGAGATGTTTAATGGCTCATTTTAAAGGAAATTGCTACTATAGTAACTAATTTTTAAGATAATACAAGTATCTTTCGAAAAGTTCCTCATCAGGGGAATAGTGCAACTAGTAAGGGACGACCACGTCCCTCATTAAAAAATGTAATAGCCCATAACTCCAAAAGATGGTGTCAGCCGGTAACCACGCAGTTAAGCAGTTTCAGGGCTGCAGCGGTAGCTAGCAACCTAATAAGAGACGATCAGGTCCCATACTAAGAAATAAAATAGCCCATAACTTCTAAAAATAGACTCAAGTCGAAACACAAGTATACTATTAGAATCGCCTTGTCCGAAACCCCTATATAAGAAAATAACAGCTCCTTGGCTTGAATAACGAGGAAAATCCATTGGCTTGAAAAACAAGAAAAGTGGTCAGAACTACTATATACTGCATTTTTTTTTTTTTTTTTTTTTTTTTTTTTTTTTTTTTTTTTTTTTTTTGTCTATTTTCTCCGCAGCCAGCAAGGCAATATTTATACAGAGCAATCATACAGAGCTGTTTAATGGCTCATTTGAAAGGAAATTGTCACATCTAGTGCATTTTTAATAAAAAAAAATATTTAAAGTAAGAAATTTTTACAAAAAGCTGCATTTTCATGTACATGCTTGATGAATGAGGCCATAATCGTAGGTTGTAATAGTACATAATGTAAGAAGTACATGCAATATTTATACGCGCTTATCTTTTGTCAAGATAATATAAGAAATACATAAAGGATCCAAATAGTTAATTATAGATTGGGACAGTGTAAGTTCCATCGGATACAGCTGAAACCTAGTAAAGAACAAACCGCGGCACCTAGTAACTAAAAGTTAAGATAATACAAGCATGTTTTGAAAAGTTGCTTGTTTGAGATATAATGACATAGTGAGAATCGTCTCTCACTATTCCAAGTAAGCCAAAGCCGTAAGCTTTTTCCTGTTTGTAATTTTATAATAAAGCACTATGTCAAAAGGTGATCATTAGAAAAACAAACCACTGCATATATCCGGGTTACAGCGGTAGCTAGCAACTTAGGCGGTAGCAAGTAAGAGACGATCACGTCCCATACTAAGAAATACAATAGCCCATAGCTCCTGAAAAAAGAGTCAGATCAAAACACAAAGTATACTATTAGAACAGCCTTGTCCAAACCCCTATATGGACAACCTACAGTCTCTTGGCTTGAACAATTATATATAGGATCAATATAAAAACATGGAATTGGCTGTTCCATTTTCGAATTTTTGTGAATCATGGCCCAGCGGTAGCTCTAACCTAAAATCTTTAAGTTGTCTTATCGTGTTTAAAGAAATATTTTCCAGCACCTGTTTTTATTATATTGCAGAAACATCTGGTAGGTATGGAGTATAAGTAAGAGGAGAACCACAGCAGTTTATTTATCAAAATGTTAGAATACAAAAAGCCTTTTCCTGGTATTTACTGGTATTATTGATCCATAAATTAATCACACAGAGGTAACCTTGGATGTTATATTTAATTAACTCGGTTGGTTAATTACGATTAATGTGGTTTCCTTGTTAAACTAACGAATGTACATTTACAGGCGGCTGAAAAGCAAGGTAGCGCGATCTACTATTCCTCAGATTACTGCCCCTCAACTGCTGGTTAGAGAGACATTTTCTGGAAATGTCAAGAAGACGTTTGTTAACAGCGAAACGTTAGTTGAAATTCAAAACTCTGGGCTAACTGTCATGTCACCGTCTAAGTACAAAAAGTTAAAATCGTGGTTGTGGCGGTAGCTGCAACCTAATAACGGACGAACATCGACAAATTGTAACCGAAACGTCAGCAAACATAACCTAAAGTCAGTTATTGTGAAACCAAATCTTACTTTAGCTCTGTTATCAGGCCACCCACATCCAACAAGGAGTTCAACACGGGTCGTGCAGATTATCGTTTGAATTCCGTGTTCACGACCGACGAATGTCTTCTAAAACCCATGTTCAACTATGCTATTCTGGCGCGTGACAATTTTGAGGAACCCGTGTCCAGCACGCTAGGAACTCGCAAGATGAAAACGCTTTAAAGTTTCGCTGTGTTGAACACGGAGAATCTGAAAACGACTGTTGTCAAACCCACCCAAAACACGCTTCAAAGCCGGTGCCTGAAAACAAAACTCTTAAAGAGCGGTTTGAGTAAAAGTAATAGCACTAACATAAGATATAGGTTTTGACACGGAGCTCACTGCGTAATTCGCATCATACTTTAGAGCCCTTTTTCAAGGTGAGGAGAGAAGCTCAAAAAGCTCTTGTGTAGGGTTTTAGACCATGAAAAACTGATTGTGTCTATCAAAATTTACAATCTCCGGTATTTTGACCCTCCTTGGGCAAATAATTTATTTATTTTTCTTTAATGGCACAATATCAAGGAGCGTCAACTGAAATGGTCAGGCCATGTCTTATGAACACAAGAAGAGTACTTGACTCGCCGAATCCATCTAGCTAAACCCCTCAGCTCATGGAAGAGACGCCAAGGAGATCAGCAGAAAAACTGGTGGAACTTGGTTAAATCAGATTTTGAGCCTATATGAGGGGTTCAGACAGTTCAGTCACAGATGGACAACCCGATGGCTCCCACTTGCAAAGCACCTGGCAGCTGACCGTACTACGTGGTCCAAAACGGATCTGGAAGATCCTTGATACCAGATAAGGTGGAAACGCCTGATTCCCGCCACAAGTACAGGTAAGTAGGTAAAATGGCAGAAAATGCCACTTTGCTGTGGCCCAATCTCTTTTGTTAACTAAAACACGCGCTAAATATGACAATTTCTCTTCAAATGGGCCTAATACCAATATCCTACGACGATTCCTAAATAAGATTCAACTACCAATTCTTTTTCACTAGACAGTATTTTCAAAATAATTCTTAAACTTGCAGTTGTTATGGGTAGTGGTTCATTCTTTACTAGGTTGTAGAATGGGCTGCAACCATGATAAATGGAACAATATAAAATACTAATAATGCGTAACAAGGACAAAGCTCTAGAAAAAGTTACGATAGCCGGAATCTTACCCCAGACCCCGTTTTACCATGCACAGCATCAATCAACTCAGCAGCCAAATGGTTACTTAAGCGTGATTATTGTAAATAAACTTTAGTATTTCTAAGACTGTTTACATTTAAGCACTTGTCAGTACATGAGCTACCCACTCAAGGCACACTTAAAAGGAAAAACAACTTAAAAATTTATTTTCCATTTGAGTTTTATTATATTTGTATAAAAATAGAAACGTAATAATAGTTTTACCTGAAGGTTGAGCAAGTCCCACCTTATGTGGGTATGTATTATTACGATTTTCTTCATTTCCTGAGCCAACTAGGGCAACACATGATCTTTCAGTGAACAACCTAAGAAAAAGAATGAAAAAAAAAATAAGTACTTCATAATAAAAAGACCAAGGAGCAAGGGAAACTGATAAGAGTAGAAACTTCAAGGCTCTAATCATGGAGCACAAAGTTGTATTTGTGAAGTACAAAGACTAAATTGTGAAGTAAGGTTGTGAATTATTTTGATTGTGAAAAGAATTTAAAACTTATTCAATTCCAAACAGAAAATTTATTTTAGTTTACATTAATGTATAAACAATTTTTAAAACTATAAAATTAGTTGTAATTATGAAGCTGTAATTTAAATTAACATTACAAATTTAAGATTTTGATTGTGAAGTCCAAGGATTTCATTGTCAAGTTATAATTACTAGGTTCTGAATTACTTATAAGGTTCTGAATTACTTTAATAGTGATAAGGATTAAAACTTCTTCAATCCTAAGGTTAAGATTATTTTAACCTAAACTAATTTATAGCTAATTTTAAATTTTATTTTAATTGTGAAGTGCAAGGACTAGGAAACTTAAAATTGTTTAATTATAATTAATTATAACAAACTTTAAAAAGTTTAAACTAATTTTAGTTGTGAAGGACAAGAATTTCATTATGAAGCCTAACGCTGTGAATTGCTTTGCCTGTGATAATATTTAAAACATCGGAACTTCTAAACTTAAAATTCTTATAACTTAAACTCATTTATAGCAAATTTTTTAAATTTAAATTGATTTAGAACAATAGAGAGAGAGAAAACAACTCAATGAAGAAAAAAAAGAGACTGCGACCAGTAGAGAGAAAATATGAATAACGAAAATAACGTAGATATTTTACCTCTACGTAAACGAGGCGTCTTTAGCACAGAAGAAACAGAGATAAAAACTAGCATATTCTAAAAACCACCTAAACCACAACCAGTATTAATAAAGTACAATTGTAGCAACTGATCCTCATAGGTCACAAAAGCTAATAGAGTTGCTTCGACGAGAACACCAAAGCAACTGGATAAAAAGGTATAAACATGGAAATAAAGCTAACTATTTTGTTGCGAAATGATCTTTTTTTAGCTATCATTGAAGCAATTCTTCTTGGTCTGGTAGGTAATCTCGTCCCCAGGTAATGGAACTGAAAACAGGGTTGCCAACGGGCACACTTTCCGTATGAAGTGAGCTCTTTTTTTCATTGCACTCATTCACACCACGGACCGGATTTGCACTCTTTTTGCCCATTATTTGCTCTTTGCACTCTTTTTTTTTTTTGATGAAATTTTAGAATTTTGAAAGAGGAATTGACAGAGGAATTTTCGTAAAGTTAAAATTTTTAATCTTAAAAATCAGTTGTCAGAAATGGATTGGAGTTATATTCTGGAATCACAGTGCCCCAAAGAGGCTAAAGTGATGTTTCTCGAAAAATTTCAAAATGCTGTAAACGAAGAATATCTGTTTGTGTCTCGTAAATGGAGAGAAAAGACATGAATATTAATTAATTTGTTAGTTGGGAAACATAAGAAGTCTTCAAAACCGATTGGAATGATTGACCAAGATGAGATTATGGAATATAATTAAAATGAAATTGCCGGCGTACTATACTAACATCATTTTGTTAGTATAGGTGAAAAAAAACAAATTTATC
Organism: Artemia sp. Qi Xiang Cuo; assembly: GCF_049724085.1. NCBI lineage: Eukaryota > Metazoa > Arthropoda > Branchiopoda > Anostraca > Artemiidae > Artemia > Artemia sp. Qi Xiang Cuo. Next base: position 63,142,121 of record NC_142797.1, on the reverse strand, counting down.
ATCACCATTGTCATATTATGATTCCCACCGTAAGTACCTACCACAGCCTTTAGACAACCTGTCTCCAGTCAATGAATCCAAGGTGCTGAAAATTGTTACGCTTATGAAATGTGGCGATTCTGAAGCGTTAAACGGTTCTTTTTCTAATCTTGTGAAAGTAATTTTGCCTGGTATCACGACTGTATTTACACATATAATAAATTTAATAATTCAGACCTGAGTTTTTTCCGGTCCTTTTAAGGTTTCAAAAGTTATTGTTCTACATAAAGGGGATGACCGTAATTATCCATCTAACTATCGCCCAATTTCAATACTGTCTGCGTTTTCTAAAATTGTAGAAAGAGCATTATATAATCAGATGTATAGTTTTATCGAAAAATCAGAATTGTTTTCAATGCTTGAATTTGGTTTTTAAAAGGGACATGGGACTGAGCATCCTATAATTGTTATTAACCAGTTTGCGAGTGATTATCTTGACAAAGGAGAAATTCCTGCAAGCCTGTTCCTGGACATTCAAAAAAGCGTTTGAATCAATTTCTGATTTGATTTAGTAAAATCATATCTTCCTGGGAGAACACAAGTCACTTTAATTAATAATTCTGCTTCTTCTTTCCTTCCACTCTTGTCATCGGTTGGTGTCCCTCAGGGTTCAATTTTGGGCCCTCTTTTCTTTCTTCTTAATATTAACGATCTGCGTTTTGCTACATTCTCAGTTTCTCTAGATACACAGTTTGCTGATGATACAAACTGTGTGTGATTACTCTTTAAATGAGCTTCAAATAAATATTTTCCATGCATACAGTCTCATTTCGAAATAGATTGATGACAATAGACTTGTGCTTAATAAGAAAAAAACTAAACTTATTATTTATTATAGAGTTGGGTACAATTTCCGAAATTAACATACATTTGTCTTATGGTTGAAAACGGTTTATCGTCTAATGAAAGAGTGAGAAATATTCCTTAAATAGGTGTGGTAATCGTCGAGAATCTTTCATGGAAGGATCACATCAATATTGTTCGTGCGAAAGTATCACGACACACTGGTATTATGAGCCGGTTAAGACATTTAATACCTTACTTATGACTTAAGTAAATGTAAGCACTGAGTAAGGTCTGTACTTTAGTACAATTTTGATTATGCGGGATTGGTTTACCCAAATTGTTTCAGTCTAATCTTATTCCGCTTCAAAAGATACAGAACAAGGCTACTGGTGTTCTTAAGTAATTTATACCATCTCCTTCCCTTTTGCCAAATAAATCAATTACAGAATCGTTATTTAATTTTGTTGATATTCTTCTGGTGAGTCTTAGTGTTCAGTCTTCTATATTTTTTAAGGTTAAATTTGACCGTGAGGATTTTTCTAAATATTTTTAACAAATGAGTGTGTGTTCTTTATGTCCACAAATGCCAATTTCTACTCGATGTGGGCCTCGTCTATTAATCCCAATCAGTGTGTGTGTGTGTGTTTTGTGTGTGTGTGTGTCCTTGTGTTTTGTGTGTTTGTGTGTGTGTTTTGTGTTTGTTTGTGTGTGAGCTTTCTGCGTGTGTGTGTGTGCTTTTGTGTGTGTGTCTGTGTGGGTTTTTGTGTTTCAAACTTTACAAGACGTTTAGAATGATAATGACGGGTGTCGTAGGGAAGCTAGAGAGTAGTTATAGAGTGGTACTGTGGCGTGACTTGCATGCGAAACCCCGAATGAATTACTTGAAGTAAAACATTTAACAAGAAATGTCTGAAAAGTGTTTTGGGGAAGATGGGGCGATGACAGAGGTGTGTCACAGGGGGCAGTAATAATGTTGGCATTATAGTGTGAATTGCTAGCGAGAACCTGAATGAATGAGTTGAAGTAAAACTTTTAACAAGAAATGTTTGAAGTTTTTTTTTTGGGGGGGGGAGGGGGTGGCGCGATGACAGAGGGTTACTATAGAGTAGTAATAGGTTGGTACTAAGGTGTGAATTACTTGCAAAGATCCGAATGAATGACTTGAAGTTACTCTTTAAAAAAGAAATGTCTGGAAAGTGTTTTGGGGGAGATGGGGCGATGTCAGAGGGCTGTTAGAGAGTAGTTATAGTGCGGTACTGTGGGTCCCGTACCGTGGGTACCGGTACTGTGGTATCGGTACTGTTGGTACTATTGGTTACGAGAACCCGAATGAATGAGTTGAAATAATTTTTTTAACAAGAAATGTCTGAAAAGTGTTTTGGGGGGGGGGGTGAGATGATGACAGAGGACTGCTAGAGAGGAATTATACTGTGGTACAGTGGCGTGAATTGCTTGCGAAACCCCGAATGAATGAATTGAAGTAAAAATTTTTAACAAGAATTGTCTGAAGTGTTTTGGGGGAGATGGGGCGATGACAGAGGGCTGCTAGTGAGTAGTTATAGGTTGGTACTGTGGCGTGAATTGCTTACGAGAACCCGAATGAATGAGATGAAATCAAATTTTTAACGATAAATGTCTGAAATGTTTTGGGGAAGATGGGGCGATGACAGAGGGCTGCTAAAGAGTAGTTATAGGTTGGTACTGTTGCGTGAATTGCTTGCGAAAACCCAAATGAATAACTTGAAGTAAAAATTCTAACAATAAATGTCTGAAAAGTGTTTTGGGGGGATGGGGCGGTGACAGAGGGCTGCTAGTGAGTAGTTATAGGTTGGTACTGTGACGTGAATTGCTTACGAGAACCCGAATGAATGCATTTTCAACAAGAAATGTCTGAAAAGTGTTTAAGGGGAGATGGGGCGATGACAGATGGCTGCTATAGAGTAGTTATAGGTTGGTACTGTGGCGTGAATTGCTTGTCAAAACCCAAATGAATGAGTTGAAATAAAATTTTTAACAAGAAATATCTGAGAAGCGTTTTGGGGGGGGGGGATGAGATGATGACAGAGGACTGCTAGAGAGCAATTATACTGTGGTACTGTGGCGTGAATTGCTTGCAAAAACCACAATGAATGACCTGAAGTAAAAATTTTTAACAAGAAATATCTGAAAAGTGTTTCGGGGGAGATGGGACGATGACAGAGGGCTGCTAGTGAGTAGTGATAGGTTGGTACTGTGGCGTGAATTGCCTACGAGAACCCGAATGAATGAGATGAAATCAAATCTTTAACGAGAAATGTCTGAAAAGTGTTTCGGGGAAGATGGGGCGATGACAGAGGGCTGCTAAAGAGTAGTTATAGGTTGGTAATGTGGCGTGAATTGCTTGCGAAAACCTGAATGAATGGCTTGAAGTAAAACCTTTAACAAGAAATGTCTGAAAAGTGTTTCGGGGGAGATGGGGCGATGACAGAGGACTGCTAGAGAGTAGTTATAGGTTGGTACTGTGGCGTGAATTGCTAGCGAAAATCTGAATGGATGGCTTGATGTAAAATTTTTAACAAGAAATGTCTGGAAAGTGTTTCGGGGGAGATGGGGCGATGACTGTGGGGTGCTAGAAAGTAGTTATAGGTTGGTACTGTGACGTGAATTGCTTACGAGAACCCGAATGAATGCATTTTCAACAAGAAATGTCTGAAAAGTGTTTTGGTGGAGATATGGCGATGACAGATGGCTGCTAGAGAGTAGTTATAGGTTGGTACTGTGGCATGAATTGCTTGCCAAAACCCAGATGAATGAGTTGAAATAAAAATTTTAACAATATATGTCTGAAAAGTGTTTGAGGGGGGGGGGGTGATGACTGAGGGCTGCTAGAGAGTAGTTATAGGTTGGTACTTTGGCGTGAATTCCTTGCAAAAATCCGAATGAATGAGCTGAAATAAAAATCTTAACAAGAAATTTTTGAAAAGTGTTTGGGGGAGATGGGGCGACGACAGAGGTGTGTCACAGAGGCAGTAATATTGTAACATTGTGAGGTAAAATGCTTAGAGTATGAAATACCAGTAAAGAAAGGGGGGGCTGCTCTGTTTTCACCGATATAGTGTTTAATGGCATTCGAGAAGTTTATTTCGGAGCGAAAAACATTGGAAGGGCCCTAGGGGGGCGAGGACTGGTGTCATGTCGAGGACTGGTGCTGATCTTAAAATAATGTGACAGCACCATTCCACTCTGGACCATAAGTATTCTTTTTAATGTTTGGGTATCTACTCTTCTCGCAAGATGATTTTCCATCCTCTCTCATTAGGTATCTTTGCTTAAGATGTGCACCGCCGTTATTACGCAGGACCCGCGTGTGTGCCGTGCCTTGGGGATTCCCACATGTTTTTTTTTTTAGTCTAGCTTGCGAGATACAATGGCGTCATTCATATTAGACCTAGTCCCGAAAATAATGGGGGTCTTCCAGAAAAACAATGTACCAAAATGGCTAGGAATCATGCCAATATAGAAGAAATATTAGAACACCTGGAATCTCGAGTGGCCTGCCAGGGATGGGAATCTTGCTGGCTGAGCGCTAGAACAGGGTTGCTGTGACGTCAGAGGGGGGGGGGGGGTATATCCTAGAAATTCTATGATAATTTCCCTATTATTACTACTTTTTCAATTATCTCGAGCAAGACCATTTTTTAACCTCCTTTATCGCCTAGTCGAAGTCCGGATTCCACCCCCCCCCAGAATGAGTATACACTGAGCAAACTCCTACACAGTGCGCGGGATGGGTAGGAAGAAGAATTTCTTGAAATAAAACTTTCCCGCCTTTGCGTGTTTTGATGTTTTTGCTCAAAATGTCTCCCTGGGGTTGTGTCATGGGTGAGACAAACCGCTCGGTGGACTGGACACTCCCTCGGAGGTGGGCAGCGAGCGGGCCGGCACCCTAGCGGAGGGAGGCATGCTAACAATAAATAAGAAAACATTCAAAAATTAAACACTTGGAAATTACTGCTTTGCGCAACTAAAAAAAAAAAAAAAAAAAAAATTATGAATAGAAAAGGCAGTGTTGAGCTGGCGACGGAAAAAACGGTTCTCCCTTCCTCTACTGACACCTCCTCCTACCTACATTTTATCCTTTTATAAGCCACAATAATGCCTAAAAATTGAAACTATTATCAAGGCACCCTCTGAAAATTAATGCTAGGAGGGGTGGAACCTATTGTTAGGATATTGTTAAATATTCATAAATTTATCTTAATGAAAAAAGAGCATTTCCTGAAAAGGTCTTAAAACGCTTTAAATCCATCTCTAATATCACTCCCCCTCCCTCTTACCCCACTGGGGTGCATTCTAGGATCCCTAATTTTCTATGATACATGGTTCTTTTTTTTTGTGTATAGTATGATATGTTTTTCCACTTTTATTTTTTGTCGTGTTTTTTTAGCTTTTTTTTCTCTATGTTTTATTGCTTATTAATTTATTTGAAATAATAAAACCTTTTATTTACAATATCTGTGTTTCTAAGATGTAGTCTTTAGCACGAATGCGACGCACATTTCCCTTTATTAATATCTTGAGAGTAAATATCCCCCAGATCGTATCAGATTGGGAGAATAATACATCATTCTAGTGTTTGTTAGAAATGGGGAATCTTAGCTGTCACGCAATAGGTTAGTTTTAGAACATGATTCCAGATACAAAATACTGTGAATAACAGTTTAGTCCTTCTAGTTAAGGCACAATGCCATTGGAAAGGAATAACCTTACGAGTCCTGGCGTGTGTTACTCCTTGAACATGAACAATAGAAAAAGAAAAAGAAAAATTTTGAAAGGTGTTTCGAGCGAAAAATGAAACGCCGAAAAAAAATGTCTTGAGGCTTTTGGGCAAAAAATGTCAAAATGGTATTATCTGGTAGTGATGGATGTCCCGTCCATGCGTAAGATGCGCTGATCTTACATAAAGTGTGTGCCGTCATTAAGTTAATGAAGAAGAAAAATACTTTGGGGGTTTCGGACGAAAAAAAGTATCACATGACAGTGTTGCATAATAATTACGCAACGTGTGAGTTGTCGTTACGTTATAAGCGGGGATTCCCCCATGGGTTCCTGACGTAGGGTTACATAAAACTACGTCAAGCTTATTAGACCAGTTCGTTTGAAAAGAGGTGTGTTGTGACACCAAAGAAGTCTTGCCAAGTGTGTTCCCTTTAAAAGAACAGGTGACTGCACTGTGCAGGTACGAGGAGTTAAGAGCTCCTCCTGTTAATTGAACTTATGTATTATCCCGACCATATTCCAGGTAATCGTATAAAATAAAACTGGAATCTTGCAAGGGCTGTCATAGAAAAACAAAGCGGGTGTGTCACATGACGAAACATGTACTTGATATCCTGCTTAGAAACAGGGATCCGGTAGCAACAGCTGACTGTATTGTACAGGTGCGAGGGTGTGTCGCGTGACGTCAAAGGGCATGTCATAGAAATCCTATGGAAAAGGGAGGGCATATCATAGAAGTAATCATGGCGTCACTACTAATAATCATTGAAAAATCGTGTACACAAGTATACAACTACACTTTATAATGTGTTCTTTCGACAAAAGTTATTTGCAATCAAACAGTTCGTAGTAAAGAACTGTTACCACAACACAGCGTCACGAGGAGCGACGCGGCTCAGTAGTAACTGAGACTTTAAAAACATAATTTTGATATCAGTAGAAATATCAAAAGATCCAGCTTATCAAGTTGATTCCAAATGTATAAGATTCATTAAGTTTAGTGTTACCCAGCAAAAGCTACGAGCCTGAAAACATTTGCCTGATTATTGAAAAAGAGGAAACACTCCCTAAAAGTCAAAGAATCTTATGATAATCACAACATCAGATTAAGCGTATCAGAGAACCCTGATGTAGAGAATTGAAGCTCCTATCAGCAAAATTTGAAATTTTCTATTTTTTGCCAGAAGAAAGATCACGGACGCGGGCTAACGTTTTTTCACCAGGGGTGATCGTACAAAACCAAAGGTCCTAGAAAATCGGGAGAGGGCTCATTCAAATGTAAATTCAAAATTCTACCTTTCAAAGTAAATAAAGAGATCGGAGGGTAGCTAGCCCCCCTTCCCCTCCCCCCTTTTCCCAAAATATTCTGATCACAATTTTGAGATGGCCATTTTGTTCAGCATAGTTGAAAGGTCCAGTAACTATGCCTTTTGAGATAACATGACACCCCACAGCCCCTGGTAAATGGTCTTTAGGTTATAAAATCTACCCAATATGTACGTAATACTGAAAGTCGTTGGGAAGTGTGTATAATTTTTTTTTGGTGGGGGGTTCCAATTCTTTTTAAAGAATTGGAACAAAATTCAAACTTTAGCGTAAAAGGCGAGGTATTGACTAGGGGGCAAACCTCCTAATCTACGTATTAAAAATATATGAATATAGAAGTTTGTTACATATGTTTATTCGTAAGTTACGCATATTTATTACTAATTAAAAACGTTCGTAAATAAAATTAAACAACTTTCGAGAAAGCCATTTAACCAAATAAAAGTAAAATTAATATGCAAATTTTGTTTCAATTATTCATGTACGGTGAGCCAATATCAAACCCCCATTAATTCAAAAACGTTCAAAAATTAAATAAAATAACAAATTGTTTTCACTGAAAGTAAGGAGCGACATTAAAACTTAAAACGAACAAAAATTATTCCGTATATGAAAGGGGCTGTCTCTTCTTCAACGTCTCGCTCTTTACGCTAAAGTTTGACTCTTTCTCACAACTCTATTTTTTTAAACAATAAAAACCTTTAGCGTAAAGAGCGAGACGTTGAGGAGGGGACAGACTCTTTCATATACGGAATAATTTCAGTTCGGTTTAAGTTTTAATGTCACTCTTTACTTTCAGTTAAAAAAAACTTGTTTTTTTTGTTTAATATGACAAAATAACGACTTTCAGATGTATCGTTGGTTTATCCCTTACAACTGACAACAAATTAGCAAGAGCGACTAATCACACATCAGTGCAATAGGAATATAGAGTATGATTTAGCGGTCATTAGAGTACTCTGAGATCAGAACATTAGAGTACTATGAGATCAGAAAATTAGAGTACTCTGAGATCAGAACTTGTGGATGCTGAATTCACACCCTCTCTGAACTATATACGATTAGAATTTATGAGACAATCAAGCCTTTATCTCAGGATAGGAAACTTCCGGCCAGAAAAGATGAGGGTTTTTTCGATGAGGAATGTAGGCAGAAAAGGGAAGAGGTAGTTAGGGTTTTCAGGCTACTTAAAGCAAAAGACCAATTGGATCAGGAAACGAATTTGTGCAGGTTAGCTGAAAATAGGAAACTAAGGTCAGATTATAATAGGGTTAAACGAGTTAAAAAGAAAGAGAGGCAGATGAAAATTAATGACGAAATTAAGAGAGCTTATAGTGTGAATAACCGAAGAGAGTTTTGGTCGGTAGTTAAATATTCAATACAGGAACCGGGAATAAGAAGAGATGTCCCAACTGTTTAGACGTGGCCAGATTGTTTTGAGAATAGGGAGTCAGAATATCTTAGGGCGAATGAGTCGAATGATTCAGCGGAAAGAGAGTTAGGTCTAGGGACGGTAACATATGCTTTAAGACAGAATGATTACGATTTAATTAGGCCTGTATCTCAACAAAAAAAGTGGGATCAGTTGAAAAAGATGAATGGAAATTCGTGTCCAGGAACAGTAATATAACTACAAAGCCCCTGAGGTTAGGAAGGACAACTTTAATATCCATGTTGGCTGCAATTTTCTCGTTTGTAGTAGAGAAAGCTTGTTGGCCTCGCTAATGGGAAATTTCTGTAGCAGTGCCTCTTTTTAAGAAAGGTAAGTAGAACCCCCTAATCCAATGCAGGGAGAAGTATGCCCTATTGCCAGATAAGAAAGGTACTATTTGGTACTTTAAAAGTACCTTTCTTATCTGGCAATGTTGTGTAATACGCATACGTACTGAATACTAACGGGGCAATGGATTGATCCACGAAGGGGGCAGATTTCTGAGAAATTGATTCACATAATCGAAGGGGAGTAGTTTTCTGAGAAATTGATTTGCATAATCAACGGGGAAGTCTAACGGGACAGGATCAATGACACTTTCACTAAGTCTAGATTTAGCAGTGGGATAACATGAGTAAACAAATTGTGTTAGAAATATCCTTTTACTGCAACTGTTCTATACGTAAAGGACATTATCATGATTTTGAGTATTCTCATGAAGCTACAGCATGTTCAGACAGTGTAAACTGAGGGAAAGACGAGAAGAATCTGGAGAAACTAAGGAGAAAAATAATGCATGATATGGAGAGAAAATTATATAGATTGCAAGTAAGCTCACATAGAGCAAGGTTTGATACGACAGAAAAGGAAGATTGAAAGAAGAGACAGAGAAAAGAGGGCTTTCTTTACAGAGATATCTCAAAATATAGCACAAAAGACAGTGATGAAAATCCAAAGAAAAATGTCCATAGTGCAAGATATAATACTGAATATTATAATGAATATGATCTAAGAGAAAAGAAAAGCTGGTCACTAAAGAGACAACTTAAGAGATTGAATGGATTTTAAACATCAAAATCGGGCTGCAAGAGCTCTCATACATCATTTAACGATAAATCTAATTTATTTATATGGTTAATAAATCTAATATCGTAATCACAAAATAGATTTGTTTGTACTATATTAATTTTCTCTTACTAGACTTGCAAAGAGTAAGGATAGCAGCAGAGACTTCTGTACACAAATAGTTCAGTTTGATTAGAGCACTCCATAGAGTACTATCAGTCCACAGCCAAGTTTTTTATCAATGATAAAAAAAAATAAATCATTCTTTTAATCATTTATGCCATTGTTAAATCAATATTTATAATACTCTTTCAATATATGACATCCTCCTCCACTACCCCGTCCTCAACGGTAATTACTTCAATTTGAGGTGACAGTATTGTAAGTACTTGAATACTGTCATCATCACTATCATCATTATTGATTATTTTGATAATACTCAGAGGGGGTATATCATCATATAAGCCATCCTCATCTTCAACACATAGTTTTCCTGAAGGTCCCCGCCTCACCAAGTCATCTGACGTGTATGACAGACCATATTCCGTATAATAGGCTTCTAGCACATCGTCATCATTATCTGTAGCATCAACGTCAGGTTTACTAAGAAGAAGCTCCTCACTTTCGGTGAGCTCCCACTCGGTCTACATATCCTAAAAAGATCGTGAACACTATGATTAAAAAAAATCAGTGGAATGGTAGGGTCTGCCTGTATTTACTGAGGGGTATTCTATTAATTTAATAAACAGGATTACTTAATATTTTTTATTATATCCATAATTTTCGTGTCTAAAATTCATCAATTAGCTGGATATGTTTTTTTTTGTTTTTTATTTACATACGGGACGAGATTTAATGTCATTGATAAAAGCCTGTATGAGATTTAATGTCTATGATAAAACCTGGAAAAAAACTTTCCAAGAACTAAGTTTTTCAAAGAAATGTAAGGGGATGAGGTTGAACCTTGGGAAGAGCAGAAATAAAGAGGTGTCAAACTTTAAACTAACACAAATTACTATGGATATATAAATGACAGTTAAAGCAACCAGAAGTTTTAATTCGTTATCATGTCAAATTAGAAGAAACAGTAAATACTACAAATAAAATTGGGGTTACCACCCTCTAAAATGCTGTAAAAGGGTACATAGCATATTTTTCGATCCAAAGCTGGACTTTTTGTAACCAAAGTTTCACATTTGAGTCAGAGAAATGTATTTCCTATAATTTTTTTTACAAAAAAATAGAGTTTACGGTCAAAAACCTTTATTAGTTCAGATTTAACGGAAATGATTTATTTTTCGATCCAAAGCAGAACTTTTTCTAACCAAAAGTTTCACATTTGAGACAAAGAAATGTATTTTCTATTATTTTCTTACAACAAACTAGAGTTTACAGTCAAAAAGCCTTTATTAGTTCAGATTTTATGGAAATAGTTTATTTTTCGATCCAAAACTGGACTTTTTTCTAACCAAAGATTCAGGTTAGGTTGGGTTAAGTATTTAATATATGCTATGCTTTACCCCTACCCCTAATTTGCAAATATATACCCAAAATTTGTTTCCAAGCTTTTAAATATTCATTCTATTTTTTTATTAGCATTAACCAAACTTGACTTCTTTCATGTGTATAAACCATTAAGCGCAACAGTACCGTTGTTTCTTTTGTAGCCTAAGATACAGTAAAAAATGGCAACGCTTCATTACCGTAACTTATCTACCCATTTAGGAACATAAGTAAAATAATTGAGCTTGAACTGGATTACTCTTAGGATTGATCCAGCTCAATCCACACAGCTTGAATGATGAGGGTAGGTATTAGGAAATTCAGATCCTCAGGCTTGGAGAGCACGCCCTTACATTTTTGCACCAAATTACAGTTTTATGAGTATGGCAATCATAAAAAAACTGCTCCTAAATGAAGAATCCAAATTACGAGCACTCGGTGCGGACAAGAAATTCCGTTGTATAACAAGTATGTATAATTCTAAAAGATTCATCAAAAACATTATAACTCACTCATCAACTTGGCACTCGCTAAGAAATTCTTCAGCACACGACTTAACGAGAGGTCTTAAGGTCTTAAGCAACGCAATATTGTCACGTCGAAAATAAAAGGGTATATATCACACTTTTTTTTTATAGCAAATAAGAAAGTGGGAAATGTTGTTCTTTCCGCTCTTTATATTCCCCCTTCATATTTGTGCTACCTAGCTATTAACTCTCTTTTTCCACCAACTCTAGATAAATATATATATATATATATAATTTTGTGCATCCTCAACTAAAATGAAGTTAGATTATCCAGCTACAAAGACATAATTTCTACTTATTTGCGCCTTTTTCTTCCTTGGCAAAAAATGACCCAACGAAAAGCTTACGCATTAAACGCTTTTATTTAGCTTTGATGGTTTAGAGGATGAAATCCAAATCTTACACTTAGATCTTACAAATACAAAAATTTTACACTTTCTTCTTTATTTGAGAGAGGTACAACCCCTCTAATCTGACGATCTGGCTACATAACCCGTGATAACGACAACACGCACAACGTCAAATCGAGTTTTCATTGTCTCCCAAAAAATTTGAAAGCGCCACTTACCACCTAAAGAGTCTGATTACATACGTAAAAATATCCGAATCTGTAAAATTCCTTTTAAACACAGCAGAAGTTCAGAAGCATAAGAAATTAAAAAATTTACTACCGCACTAACGCATCAAATTAGCAAAAATGAATTATTTTAAGAAAGTGAGCTGTATTTGTTAGGGTGTCAGAAACAGTACATATTTAATTTAAGTCCTTTTTTTCACCTATAATAATGTTTGGTGTGATTGACACAGAATATATTGGTCTGAAATATTCCTCAACTGGCGTTATTTTCGAAGCAGCTTTCTTTACTGCTAGACGAATAATGAAGTGAAGTTCATAGCTATAAATGCAACGTCAGATACAATATGTATAAGTACGAGAAAAACAGATGTCCAACATTAAATTTTATAAATCGAAACGGCTTTTACGTTAAAACCATAAGACCACGTAGTGAAAATGGCTATGAAATAAAACATGTACAAGAGGAAATTCAGGAAATATGCAGTTTTTCGGCGTGCAAGCTGTATATGTTAAGGGAAACGTGTCAACTGATAAACTCTTACTAGAAAAATGTGATCATGACATAGCATTATTCAATTTAGAAGACTTCAATGTGAAAAATACCTGCATTCAATACATGATCCGAAAGATAAAAATAGATATTTCACTCAATGGGTGCCGGAAAAGATACCTGACATGGAAAAATGCACCAGATATCCAAAGACCTAAACTCATGTTCCTCATCATATCAAATGGATTAAGCTATTTTTTAAAAATATCAATGTGTTTTTTCTAATGTTTTTTAATATGTTTAAGCAATAAACATCTTAAGCCTCAACCATCTTTATTCTTTAGAATAGTTCATCGCCATGAAAATTATACTTTCAGATTCAACCTGTCAGGGAACACTCGTTCAGGATAGACATGTTGGAGAACCCTAAATGGTCATCCCTAAAAAGGTAAGTTAAGCCTAAAAGGTTGAAGAATTTTTCTGAAATTACACTTTCAGATTCAGTATGTCAGGGAACAAAATTTCAGGTTCAGCATGTTGGAGAACCCTAAATAATCATCCCTAAAAAGGTAAGTTAACCCTAAATAGTTAAAGAATTTCTCTGAAATTACACTTTCAGATCCAGCATGTCGGGGAAGTCATACATTACTTTTCAACTTCATGTATATCCCAACACAAAATTTCCACAGTGAAAAAGAAATATGTTACAGATCAAATCTAATTTTTTCCTGAGAAAATAAAAAGGTTCCAGTTCAGTTCAAATTTGTCTCAAAGAGAAGAACAAATTTAAAATTATGTTCCAAATCTATCATAGAAGATAGAAAAAGTTATACTTTGTTCGTGAATATTCGCCATGAAGATAAGGAACTACACTTTAATTCTGAGTCTTCCCGAAGAAGTGTAAAAACGTTCAAGTTCTCTTCTGAATTTTCTTACTGAAGAGAAAAAGTTAGCTAAATTCTGAATTTTACCAAAGAAAATGAAAAAAACTTCCACTTCAGCTCTCAATTTCACAAAGACATAAAAAATTTAAAGCTCTGTTATAAATTTACCTTTGAGATTACATTTTATTAAACCAGAGAAACGTATGGTCACATGATTTTGTTGTGAAAGCCACTATACTTTATAAAATTCATTATTTCATGTTTTATCTCCTTAACATTTCCTGAAACTTTCAAATTAATATACCCAATCATACAGGGGTTTGGATTTCATTATGGAGTTCTGAAAGTAAATGTAAAATCTTTAACGAGAAATAAAAAATAAAATTTAGGTTAGGTTAGGATAGGCTACAAAAGGGTGCTACCTTTACTTAATATTTAAATAAAGGTTAGGTTAGCCTATCCTAACCTAACCTCACCTATGGTTTTGTTATTTCTGTGTAATAACGTGGAATTTTGTGGTTATGTTAATTTAGTATTGTCATTAATATCTATTGTCTCCCTCCTCGACACCTAGCTCTTTACGCTAAAGTTTGAATTCTGTCCGTTCCGTCTCCTTGGACAAAATTGGTAAAATTTCCCCCTGAAAATTTCACTCCTGGAAACCCCCTGGGTTTGATTGTGCAAAAAATTAACGTTAAAAATGAATAAAACCCAGTATACATACTTCCCAGTAATAAATATAACAATAAGTAAATTTTATATCTTAAGGACATTTCCCCAGGAGTAGAGAGGGAGGTGCTACTCCGACACCCCTGCTGCCACATACAACTTTTTTTTACATAATTTATGTCTGTTTGTTGTCAGTGAGAATTAAAAAACAGGAATTTTCTCACATTGATGGTTGTTTTCTTGGACGGTTATGTATGTGGGTCAATTTATTTGATGTTTTTCATGGATGTCAACAGCAGTTCATGTCTGTTTTATGGTTTTTGTCAGTGAGAATGAAAAAACATGAAATTTCTCACACTTATGGATGTCAACAGCAATTTATGTATGTTGGATGGTTATGTGTGTTGGTCAATTTATTTGATGTTTTTCATGGATGTCAACAGCAATTCATGTCTGTTTTATGGTTTTTGTCAGTGAGAATGAAAAACAGGAACTTTCTCACTTTAATGGATGTCAACAGCAATTCATGTCTGTTTTTTGGTTTTTGTCAGTGAGAATGAAAAAACAGGAACTTTCTCACTTTTCTGGATGTCAACATCATTTTATGTCTGTTTTATGGTTTTTGTCAGTGAGAATGAAAATACAGGAATTTTCTCACTTTTATGGATGTTTCTTGGACAGTTATGTGTGTTGGTCAATTTATTTGATGTTTTTCATGGATGTCAACATCAATTTATGTCTGTTTTATGTTTTTTGTCAGTGAGAATGGAAAAACAGGAACTTTCTCACTTTGATGAATTGTTTGAGTCTAACAGGGTCAATTTATTTGATGTTTTTCATGGTTGTCAACAGCAATTCATGTCTGTTTTATGGTTTTTGTCAGTGAGAATGAAAAAACAGGAACTTTCTCACATTTATGGATGTCAACAGCAATTTATGTATGTTGGATGGTTATGTGTGTTGGTCAATTTATTTGATGTTTTTCATGGATGTCAACAGCAATTCATGTCTGTTTCATGGTTTTTGTCAGTGAAAATGAAAAAACAGGAACTTTCTCACTTTAATGGATGTCAACAGCAATTTATGTATGTTTTTTGGTTTTTGTCAGTGCGAATGAAAAAACAGGAACTTTCTCACTTTTCTGGATGTCAACATCATTTTATGTCTGTTTTATGGTTTTTGTCAGTGAGAATGAAAAGACAGGAATTTTCTCACTTTTATGGATGTTTCTTTGACAGTTATGTGTGTTGGTCAATTTATTTGATGTTTTTCATGGATGTCAACATCAATTTATGTCTGTTTTTTGGTTTTTGTCAGTGAGAATGAAAAAACAGGAATTTTCTCACTTTGATGGATGTTTTCTGAATGGTTATGAGTGTCGGTCGATTCATTTCTTGTTTTTCTTGGATGACAACATCAATTTATGTCTGTTTTATGGTTTTTGTCAATTGATTACATAATATCTCCAAACAGATAACACTACCCACTAATTTCCTATCTTATGCTCTATAAACAAGGGCTTTCTCACTCCAGGAACTATACTCAAGCTTTAGTTTTTTGGGGTTTAGGAGGAAAAAAGGTACCTAGGTTAGTTTAGGTTTAGTATTTATTATATGCTATGCTTTATCCCCACCCTCCTAATGTGCCAATATACAGCCAAAATTTGTTTCTAAACTATTATATTTTTATCCTATTTTGTTTTATTTAACTAGCATTAACCAAACTTAACTTCTTGCATGTTCCCCAGATATCAGAACAGTACATGTTTTTCGTGCATTGCTTTAGTATAAGTGTGACATCCTTTTCACTAATAAATACCCCTAATTTTTTGAAGACCTATAGGATATATGTTCTGAAAATTCAATCGATTATTATTATTGTTGCTGGTTTGTCGGTGAGTCCAGGCAATTTGATGTTCATAAGTTAGTCCTAAAACTTAGCTGCCCTTGCCTGAGACTATAGGCAGGCAGACCTTATGTCACTTGTGCACCTGCAAATCCAGGCAACTTGTTGGGTCAACCAATTTTGAATGAATTTTGTGATAGTGTAACTGTCTGAGCTTATAAACTGGGTTGCCTGTCTAAGACTTTAGACAGGTAGACCCTATGCCACATGTTTGCACACAAGGACAGGTAACTTTTCAGTCAATCAGTTTTCAATTAATTCTGTTTTAGTGTAACTGTCTTGGCTTATAGATTGGGTTTTCTGACTGTGGACTGCAAGTCCAGGTGACTTAGTGGTCATGTTAATCATAAAACTTGGTCAAAATGCCTTAGATTCTAGGCGGACAGGCCTACTTGGAAAGTCTACTTGAATTACAATAGAGATGACTATGATTTTTGAGCTGACTCACAACAGACAATGTCTATGGAACTTGCTGATGAAGAAGCATCCTAAGCCTAATTTTCCTGGCCACATAAATTCTCAGGTAGGTTGACTAAGTTTTAGGATTGATATGTGACCACCAAGTTGCCTGAACTGTAATTGGAACTATGAAAGGCCATCTGTATGACTTAGTTGTTTTCTCTATGTATCACTGGGGTAATGTAATTTCTTTTGTATAACATTTTAGTGGATCATATATTCAATAAGAAAACCAAAAGCATTCTGTATAACTTTATTCATGTTTCTCTATAATAATTTGATGTTTAAAAAGTCATAAAGATGACTTTATATCATTCTCCATGCTTAAAGGAAACACAATATTGCCTATTGTTTTGATTTTATAGTGCTTTGTATAAAAAAGTAAATGACAATATTTGTTGCTTAGAGTATAAAGAACCAATGACTTTAATAGGCCTAGTCATACAGTGCTCACCCGAGTAACTTGTATTTCTAATATAAAAAAAAACATAAAAGGTATATGCTACTATTATATAGTAACTATGAAGTAGATTTATATCAAAATATTCAAACAAATCACACAGCCTACTAGGTGTCTTACCTTAGCCTACATAAGGTAGGCTATCAGTAGAAGTCATTAGGTCTGCAAAACTACCAATAGGGTAGCCTATATATTAATACTTTCTTTTAGAATCATTAATGTTTACCTTTACACTGCTTCATGGTTAAAAGATCCTGGAAATGCCAAAAATCCTAGTAACATCAAGAATATGCCTAGTCTAGCCAAGCTCTTTTCAAGAAGCATTCCTTAAAAGTATTTTTCAAAGAAAAGAGCTTTGCTGAACTAGGTTCCTATTTCTGTTTTACCAGAACATACAAGAAAACAACACTTTCTAAGGCTATATGCTGATTTATTTATTTTTTTGTCATTTTCTGCTGTTCTTCTGCTTTTTTAACAGCACACGTTCTTTATTTTTGAAAATGGCCACGAACTTTCGGACATTATGTAAACAGGAGATCTTTCTCCTTATAAAATGTATTATCGTTTTTTCACACTAATTTAAGACGTATATGGCTGTGTAAGTTTGCACTTGACCAATTTAAAGAATTAGTTTTCATTTTAGGTGTCCTTGGTACTTTAAGAGTTTAGAATTTTAGCTTAGAGTCTTAGCTTAGAGTTTTTGTTAGAGTTCTAGTTTATTTTAGTTTTATTTAAGATTTTATATTTTTTAGCTTAGAGTCTTAGATTAGAGTTTTTGTTGAAGCTCTAGTTTAGTTTAGTTTTAGTTAAGAGTTTATAGTTTTAGCTTAGAGTCTTAGCTTACAGTTTTTGTTAGAGTTTTAGTTTAGTTTTAGTTAAGAGTTAAGAGTCTCGAGTTTTTAGCTTAGAGTCTTAGCTTAGAGTTTCTGTTAGAATTCTAGTTTAGTTTACTTCTAGTTAAGAGTTTATAGTTTTAGCTTAGAGTCTTAGCTTAGAGTTTTTGTTAGAGTTCTAGTTTAGTTTAGTTTTAGTTAAGAGTTTGGAGTTTTATCTTAGAGTCTTAGCTTAGAGTTTTAGTTTAGTTTTAGTTTAGTTATAGTTATAGTTAAGAGTTTGGTGTTTTACCTTAGAGACTTAGCTTAGAGTTTTAGTTTAGTTCAGTTTTATTTAAGAGTTTAGAGTTTTATCTTAGAGTCTTATATTATAGTTTTTGTTAGAGTTCTAGTTTAGTTTAGTTTTATTTAAGAGTTTAGAGTTTTTAGATTAGAGTCTTAGTTTAGAGTTTTTTGTTGAAGTTCTTGTATAGTTTAATGTTTTATATTAGAGGTATATTTTTAATTAGAGTTCTAGTTAATTTTATTTTTATTCGATTGTTTAGAATTTTAGAATAGATTCATAGCAAATAGTTTTTGTTAGAGTTAAAGATTATTTTAGTTTTAGTTAAGAGTTGAGAGTTTTTAGAATTTATACATATATTATATTTTTAGTTTGATTTCTAATAAAGTTTATTTTTAGTTAAGATTTTGGAGTTTTACCTTAGAGACTTAGCTTAGAGTTTTAGTTTATTTTAATTTTAATTAAGAGTTTAGAGTTTTAGCTTAGAGTCTCAGCTTAGAGTTTTTGTTAGAGTTTTAGTTTAGTTTTAGTTAAGAGTTTAGTGTTTTAAGCTTAGAGTCTTAGTTTAGAGTTTTTGTTGAAGTTCTAGTTTAGTTTAGTTTTAGTTTAGAGTTTTAGCTTAGACTTAGAGTTTTAATTAGAGTTCTAGTTTATTTTAGTTTTAGTTAAGAGTTTAGAGTTTTTAGCTTAGAGTCTTAGCTCAGAGTTTTAGTTAGAGTTAAAGTTTAGTTTAGTTACAGTTAAGAATTTAGAGTTTTATCTTAGAGTCATAGCTTAGAGTTTTACTTAAAGTTATAGTTTGGTTAAGTTTTAGTTAAGAGTTTCGAGTTTTATCTGAGTCTTAGCTTAGAGTTTTTGTTAGAGTTCTAGTTTAGTTTAGTTTTAGTTAAGATTTTAGAGTTTTAAATTAGAGTCTTAGCTTAGAGTTTTTGTTAGAGTTCGAGTTTAGTTTAATTTTAGTTAAGAGTTTGATGTTTTACCTTTGAGTTTCAGTTAGAGTTCTAGTTTAGTTTACTTTTAGTTAAGAGTTTGGTGTTTTACCATAGAGTCTTAGCTTAGAGTTTTAGTTAGATTTCTAGTTTAGTTTAGTTTTAGTTAAGAGTTTAGAAATTTAGCCTAGAGTCTTAGCATAGAGTTTTTGTTTGATTTATAGTTTATTTTATTTTTATTTAAGAGTTAAGCGTTTTCAGCTTAGAGTCATAGCTTAGTGTTTTTGTTGTAGATCTATTTTCGTTTAGTTTTATTTAAGATTTTATTATCTTAGATTATAGTATTATCTTATAGTTTTTGTTAAATTTGAAGTTTAGCTTATTAATATTTAAGAGTTTAGAGTTTTAGCTTAGAGTCTCAGCTTAGAGTTTTAGTTAGAGTTGAAGTTTAGTTTAGTAATAGTTAAGAGTTTAGAGTATTACCTTAGAGTCTTAGCTTAGAGTTTATGTTAGAGTTCTAGTTTAGTTTAGACATATTTAAGCGTTTGGATTTTTACCTTCGAGACTTAGCTTAGAGTTTTAGTTTAGTTCAGTTTTAGTTAAGAGTTTAAAGTTTTTTAGCTTAGAATATTATCTTAGAGTTTTTGTTAGAGTTATAGTTTAGTTTAGTTTTAGTTAAGAGTTTAGAGTTTTATCTTAGAGTCTTAGCTTAGAGTTTTTGTTGAAAATCTAGTTTAGTTTAGTTAAGAGTTTAGCGTTCTACCTTAGAGTCGTAGCTTAGAGTTTTTTGTTATAGTTCTATTTTAGTTTAGTCTTAGTTGAGAGTTTAGAGTTTTTAGATTAGAGTCTTAGCTTAGAGTTTTTGTGACGTTGAATTTTTGATTAGTCATAGTTAATAACTTGGAGTTTTTAGCTTAGAGTCTTAGCTTAGAGTTTTACTTAGAGTTCTAGTTTAGTTTAGTTTTAGTTAAGAGTTTAGAGTTTTATCTTAGAGTCTCAGCTTAGAGTTTTTGTTGAAAATCTAGTTTATTTTAGTTAAGAGTTTAGACTTCTACCTTAGAGTCTTAGCCTAGAGTTTTTGTTGAAGTTCTAGTTTAGTTTAGTTTTAGTTAAGAGTTTAGTGTTTTAGCTTAGCGTCTTAGCTAAGATTTTTTGTTAGAGTGCTAGTTTAGTTTAGTTTTAGTTAAGAGTTTAGTGTTTTACCTTTGAGTCTTAGCTTAGAGTTTTTGTTAGAGTTCTAGTTTAGTTTAGTTTTAGTTAAGAGTTTAGTGTTTTAGCATAGTCTTAGCTTAGAGTTTTTGTTAGAGTTCTAGTTTTACTTAATAGTTTAGAGTTTTAGCTTAGAGTTTTTGTTAGACTTCTAGTTTAGTTTAGTTTTAGTTAAGAGTTTAGAGTTTTACCTTAGAGTCTTAGCTTAGAGTTTTTGTTAGAGTTCTAGTTTAGTTTAATTTTAGTTAAGAGTTTGATGTTTTAACTTTGAGTTTCAGTTAGAGATATAGTTTAATTTACTTTTAGTTATGAGTTTGGTGTTTTACCTTAGAGTCTTAGCTTAGAGTTTTAGTTAGAGTTCTAGTTTAGTTTCAGTTAAGAGTTTAGAATTTTAGCTTAGAGTCTTAGCTTAGAGTTTTTGTTAGAGTTCTAGTTTATTTTAGTTTTAGTTAAGAGTTTAGAGTTTTTAGCTTAGAGTCATAGCTTAGAGTTTTTTTTTGTTGAAGTTCTAGTTTAGTTTAGTTAATAGTTTAAAGTTTTAGCTTAGAGTCTTAGTTTAGAGTTTTTATTAGAGTTGAAGTTTAGTTTAGTAATAGTTAAGAGTTTAGAGTTTTACCATAGAGTCTTAGCTTAGAGTTTTTTTTAGAGTTCTAGTTTAGTTTAGATATAGTTAAGCGTTTGGAGTTTTACCTTCAAGACTTAGCTTAGAGTTTTAGTTTAGTTTAGTTTTATTTAAGAGTTTAGAGTTTTTTTTAGAGTAGACCCTAATATTATATTTTTTTTTATATTTTTATTTTATTATGTTTTCATTTATTAGTTTTGTTCTTTAAATTAAAGTTATAGTTTAGATTTTTATTTGAAATTCTAGTACAGTTTTATTAATTAGTTTTTAATTTTAGATTATATTATTAGCTTAGAGTTTTTTTGTTATATTTCTAGTTTAGTTTAGTTTTAGTTAAGAGTTTAGAGTTTTTAGCTTATACTCTTAGCTTAGAGTTTTTGTGAAGTTGAAGTTTAGTTTGGTCATAGTTATGAATTTAGAGTTTTTAGCATAGAGTATTAGCTTAGAGTTTTACTTAGAGTTCTAGTTTAGTTAAGTTTTAGTTAAAAGTTTAGATTTTTATCTTAGAGTTTTAGCTTAGAGTTTTTGTTGAATATCTAGTATATTTTAGTGAAGAGTTTAGACTTCTACCTCAGAGTCTTAGCTTAGAGCTTTACGTAGAGTTTAAGTTTAGTTAAGTTAGAGTTGAGAGTTTTAAATTTCAGTTTGTACTCTTAGCCCATAGTTTTAGTTAGAGTTGTAGTAAAGTTTAGTTATAACTAAGATTTTTTAGTATTACATTAATTTCTTAGATGAGAGTTTTATTTATAGTGCTATTTCTAGTTTATCTTTAGTTAAGAGTTTTGAGTTTTACCTTAAGGTCTTAGATTAGAGTTGAAGTTTCGTTTAGTTTAGTTATAGTTTCGATTGTTTAGTTGTAGCTTAGAGTCTGAGGCTAGAGTTTTAGTTAGAATTATTGTTTAGTTTAGTTGTATTTAAGAGTTATAGCTTAGAGATTTAGCCTATAATCCTGTTTTAGAAATTTAGTTAGAGTTTTATGTTAGACTAGATTAAGTTAGGTTAGATTAGGTTAGGTTAAGTCAGGTTAGGTAAGTTAGGTTAGGTTAGCTAAGTTAGGGTAAGTTAGGTTAGCTAGTAAACATCTCTCCATGTTTAAGTTAGGTTAGGTTATGTTAAATTAAGTTAGGTTAGGTTAAGTTAGGTTAGGTTAGGTTAGCCTACGTACGCGCGCGTACGTAGGCTAACCTAACCTAGCCTAACTTAACCTAACTTAATTTAACCTAACCTAACCTAACTTAAACATGGAGAGATGTTTACTAGCTAACCTATCCTAACCTAACTTACCTAACCTCACTTAACCCAACCTAATCTAACCTAACTTAATCTAGTCTAACCTAACACTCTAAATAAATCTCTAAGCTAAGATTCTAGGCTAAACCTCTAAGCTATAACTCTTAACTAAAACTAAACTAAACAATAACTCTAACTAAAACTCTAAGCTAAGACTCTAAGCTAAAACTATAAACTCGTAACTATAACTCAACTAAACGAAACTTCAACTCTAATCTAAGACTTTAAGGTAAAACTCAAAACTCTTAACTAAAACTAAACTAGAACTAGAACTCTAAATAAAACTCTAAGCTAAGACATTGAGGTAAAACTCTAAACTCTTAAATAAAACTAAACTAATCTAGAACTAACTAAAACTCTAAGCTAAGACTCCAAGCTAAAACTCTAAACCCTTAACTATAACTAAACTAAACTTCAACTCTAAGTAAAACTCTAAGCTAAGACTCTAAGGTAGAACTCTAAACTCTTAACTAAACTAAACTAGATTTTCAACAAAAGTCTAAGCTAAGACTCTAAGATAAAACTCTAAACTCTTAACTAAAACTAAACTAAACTCGAACTCTAAGTAAAACTCTAAGCTAAGACTCTATGCTAAAAACTCTAAATTCATAACTATGACTAAACTAAACTTCAACTTCACAAAAACTCTAAGCTAAGAGTCTAAGCTAAAAACTCTAAACTCTTAACTAAAACCAAACTAAACTAGAACTATAACAAAAAAACTCTAAGCTAAGACTCTAATCTAAAATTATAAACTCTTAACTAAAACTATACTATAACTCAAGCTAAAACTCTAAGATATGACTATAATTTAAAGCAAAAAACTATTAACTAAAAATAAACTAAACTAGAACTCTAACAAAAACTCTATGCTAAGACTCTAAGCTAAAAAAACTCTAAACTCTTAACTAAATCTAAACTAAACTAAAACTCAAAGCTAAGTCTTGAAGGTAAAACTCCAAACGCTTAACTATATCTAAACTAAACTAGAACTCTAACAAAAACTCTAAGCTAAGACTCTAAGGTAAAACTCTAAACTCTTAACTATTACTAAACTAAACTTCAACTCTAATAAAAACTCTAACCTAAGACTCTAAGCTAAAACTCTAAAATATTAAATAAACTAAACTAGAAATTCAACAAAAAAAACTCTAATCTATGACTCTAATCTAACAACATTAAACTCTTAACTTAAACTGAAATAAGCTAGAACTATAACTAAAACTCTAAGATAAGACTCTAAGCTTAAATTCTAAACTCTTAACTAAAACTAAACTAGAACTCTAACTAAAACTCTAAGCTAAGACTCTAATTTAAAACACCAAACTCATAAATAAAAGTAAACTAAAATATAAATCTAACTTAAAATCAAATTTAAAACATCAAACTCTTAACTAAAATTAAACTAAACTAGAACTCTAACAAAAACTCTAAGCTAAGACTCTAAGGTAAAACTCTAAACTCTTAACTAAAACTAAACTAAACTAAACTAGAAGTCTAACAAAAACTCTAAGCTAAAACTCTAAACTCTTAAGTAAAACTAGAACTCTAACAAAAACTCTAAGCTAAGACTCTATGCTAAAACACTAAACTCTTAACTAAAACTAAACTAAACTAGAACTATAACAAAAACTTTAAGGTAAGGCTCTAAGGTAAAAAACCAAACTATTAACTAAAACTAAACTAAACTAGAACTCTAACAAAAACTCTTAGCTATGACTCTAAGCTAAAACTCTAAACTCTTAACTAAAGCTAAACCAAACTAGAACTCCAACAAAAACTCTAGGCTAAGACTCTAAGGTAGAACTCTAAACTCTTAACTAAACTAAACTAGATTTTCAACAAAAACTCTAGCTAAGACTCTAAGATAAAACTCTAAACTCTTAAGTAAAACTAAACTAAACTAGAACTCTAAGTAAAACTCTGAGCTAAGACTCTAAGCTAAAAACTCTAAATTCTTAACTAAGACTAAACTAAACTTCAACTTCACAAAAATTCTAAGCTAAGACTCTGAGCTAAAAACTCTAAACGCTTAACTAAAACTAAACTAAACTAGAACTATAACAAAAAACTCTAAGCTAAAACTCTAAGTTAGAACTCTAAACTCTTAACTAAACTAAACTAGATTTTCAACAAAAACTCTAAGCTAAGACTAAGATAAAACTCTAAACTCTTAACTAAAACTACACTAAACTAAAACTCTAACAAAAACTCTAAGCTGAGACTCTAAGCTAAAAACTCTAAACTCTTAACTAAAACTACACTAAACTTAAAACTCTAAGCTAAGTCTCGATGGTAAAACTCCAAACTCTTAACTATATCTAAACTAAACTAGAACTCTAACAAAAACTATAAGCTAAGATTCTAATGTAAAATTATAAACATTTAACTATTACTAAACTAAACTTCAACTCTAACAAAAACTCTAAGCTGAGACTCTAAGCTAAAACACTAAACTCTTAACTATTACTAAACTAAACTTCAACTCTAACAAAAACTCTAAGCTAAGACTCTAAGCTAAAACTCTAAACTATTAAATAAAACTAAACTAAACTAGAACTTCAAAAAAAACTCTAATCTAAGACTCTAAGCTAAAAACTCTAAACTCTTAACTAAAACTAAAACAAACTATAACTCAAACAAAAACTCTATGCTAAGACTCTAAGCTAAATTTCTAAACTCTTAACTAAAACTAAACTAGACTAGAACTCTAACTAAAACTCTAAGCTAAGATTCCATGGTAAAACACCAAACTCTTAACTAAAAGTAAACTAAACTGGAAATCTAACTGAAACTAAAAGGTAAAAAATAAAATTCTTAATTAAAACTTAAATATAATAGAATTCTAACAAAATCTCTAAGCTAAGACTCTAATGCAAAACTATAAATACTTAACAAAAACTAAAATAAACTAGAACTATAACTAGAACTATAGGCTAAGACTCATATAAAACTCGAAACTCTTAACTAAAACTTAACCAAACTAAAACTTTAAGTAAAAATCTAAGCTATGACTCTAAGCTAAAATTCTAAATTCTTAAATGTAGCTAAACTAAACTTTAACTCTAACTAAAACTCTGAGCTAAGACTCTAAGCTAAAAAATCTAAACTCTTAACTAAAAATAAAATAAACTATAACTATAATTAAAACTATAAGTCTAAGATAAAAATCTAAACTAAAACTAAACTAAACTAGAACTTCAACAAAAACTCTAAACTAAGACTCTAAGCTAAAAACACTAAACTCTTAACTAAAACTAAACTAAAACTCTAACAAAAACTCTAAGCTGAGACTCTAAGCTAAAACTCTAAACTCTTAAGTAAAACTAAACTAAACTAAAACTCTAAGCTTAATCTCTAAGGTAAAACTCCAGACTCTTAACTATAACTAATCTAAACTATAGCTCAAACTAAAACTTTAAGCTAAGACTCGAAGGTAAAAATACACACTCTTAACTATAACTAAACTAAATTAGAAATCTAACAGAAACTATAAGCTAAAACTTTAAGCTAAAACTCTAAACTCTTAAATATAACTAAACTATACTAGAACTCCAATTAAAACTCTACGTCTAATCTAAAACTTTAAGCTAAACTAGAACTTCAACAAAAAACTCTAAACTAAGACTCTGATCTAAAAACTCTAAACTCCTAACTAAAACTAAACTAAACTAGAACTAAAACAAAAACTATAAGATACGACTCTAAGCTAAAACTCTAAAATCATAAGTAAAACTGAACTAAAATAAAACTCTAAGCTAAGTCTCTAAAGTAAAACACCAAACTATTAACTATAACTATAAATAAATTAAAACTAAACTAAAACTTTAAGCTAAGTTTCTAAGGTAACACTCCAAACTTTTAACTATAACTAAACTAAACCAAAACTCTAACAAAAACTCTAAGCTAAGACTCTAACCTAAAACTCTAAACTCTTAACTATAAGTACACTAAACTACAACTCTAACATAAGCTCTAGGCTAAGAGTCTAAGGTAAAAACTCGAGACTCTTAACTAAAACTAAACTAAACTAAAACTCTAACAAAAACTCTAAGCTAAGACTCTAAGCTAAAAATATAAACTCTTAACTAAAACTAAATTAAACTAGATCTTCAACAAAAACTCTAATCTAATACTTAAATCTAAAAAAACTAAAAAATTAAAAAAAAATAAAAAAAAATAGAAATCTAAAAAAAAATATAATATAAGACTCTAAGCTAAAATTCTAAACTCTTAAAGTACCAAGGACACCTAAAATGAAAACTAATTCTTTAAATTGGTCAAGTGCAAACTTATACAGCCATATACGTCTTAAATTAGTGTGAAAAACCGATAATTCATTTTTTAAGGAGAAAGATCACCTGTTTACATAATGTATTCCAATAGGAAAGTTCGTGGCCATTTTCAAAAATAAAGAATGTGTGCTTTTAAACAGCAGAAAATGAGTAAAAAATAAAAAAATCAGCATATAGCCTTAGAAAGTGTTGTTTTCTTGTATGTTATGGTAAAAAAGAAATCAGAACCTAGTTCCGCAAAGTTCTTTTCTTTGAAAAATAATTTTAAGGAATGCTTCTTGAAAAGAGCTTGGCTAGACTAGGCATAGTCTTGATGTTACTAGGATTTTTGGCATTTCCAGGATCTTTTAACCATGAAACAGTGTAAAGGTAAACACTAATGATTCTAAAAGAAAGTATCAATATATAGGCTACCCTATTGGAAGTTTTGCAGACCTAATGACTTCCACTGATAGCCTACCTTATGTAGGCTAAGGTAAGACACCTAGTATGCTGTGTGATTTTCTTGAATATTTTGAAATAAATCTACTTCATAGTTACTATATAATAGTAGCATATACCTTTTATGTTTTTTTTATATTAGAAATACAAATTACTCGGATGAGCACTGTATGACTAGGCCTATTAAAGTCATTGGTTCTTTATACTCTAAGCAACAAATATTGTCATTTACTTTTTTATACAAAGCACTATAAAATCAAAACAATAGGCAATATTGTGTTTCCTTTAAGCATGGAGAATGATATAAAGTCTTCTTTATGACTTTTTAAACATCAAATTATTATAGAGAAACATGAATAAAGTTATACAGAATGCTTTTGGTTTTCTTATTGAATATATGATCCACTAAAATGTTATACAAAAGAAATTACACTACCCCAGTGATACATAGAGAAAACAACTAAGTCATACAGATGGCCTTTCATAGTTCCAATTACAGTTCAGGCAACTTGGTGGTCACATATCAATCCTAAAACTTAGTCAACCTACCTGAGAATGTATGTGGCCAGGAAAATTAGGCTTAGGATGCTTCTTCATCAGCAAGTTCCATAGACATTGTCTGTTGTGAGTCAGCCCAAAAATCATAGTCATCTCTATTGTAATTCAAGTAGACTTTCCAAGTAGGCCTGTCCGCCTAGAGTCTAAGGCATTTTGACAAAGTCTTAGGATTAATATGACCACTAAGTCACCTGGACTTGCAGTCCACAGTCAGAAAACCCAATCTATAAGCCAAGACAGTTACACTAAAACAGAATTAATTGAAAATTGATTGACTGAAAAGTTACCTGTCCTTGTGTGCAAACAAGTGGCATAGGGTCTACCTGTCTAAAGTCTTAGACAGGCAACCCAGTTTATAAGCTCAGACAGTTACACTATCACAAAATTCATTCAAAATTGGTTGACCCAACAAGTTGCCTGGATTTGCAGGTGAACAAGTAACATAAGGTCTGCCTGCCTATAGTCTCAGGCAAGGGCAGCTGAGTTTTAGGACTAACATATGAGCATCAAATTGCCTGGACTCACAGACAAACCAGCAACAATAATAATAATCGATTGAATTTTCAGAACATATATCCTATAGGCCTTCAAAAAATTATGGGTATTTATTAGTGAAAAGGATGTCACACTTATACTAAAGCAATGCAGGAAAAAAAGGTACTGTTCTAATATCTGGGGAACATGCGAGAAGTTAAGTTTGGTTAATGCTAGTGAAATAAAACAAAATAGGATAAAAATATAATAGTTTAGAAACAAATTTTGGCTGTATATTGGCACATTAGGAGGGTGGGGATAAAGCATAGCATATAATAAATACATAACCTAAACTAACCTAGGTACTATTTTTCCTCCTAAACCCCAAAAAACTAAAGCTTAAATATAGTTCCTGGAGTGAGAAAGCCCTTGTTTATAGAGCATAAGATAGGAAATTAGTGGGTAGTGTTATCTGTTTGGAGATATTATGTAATCAATAGACAAAAACCATAAAACAGACATAAATTGAAGTTGTCATCCAAGAAAAACAACAAATAAATTGACCGACACTCATAACCATTCAGAAAACATCCATCAAAGTGAGAAAATTCCTGTTTTTTCATTCTCACTGACAAAAACCATAAAACAGACATAAATTGATGTTGACATCCATGAAAAACATCAAATAAATTGACCAACACACATAACCGTCCAAGAAACATCCATAAAAGTGAGAAAATTCCTGTCTTTTCATTCTCACTGACAAAAACCATAAAACAGACATAAAATGATGTTGACATCCAGAAAAGTGAGAAAGTTCCTGTTTTTTCATTCTCACTGACAAAAAACATAAAACATACATAAATTGCTTTTGAAATCCATTAAAGTGAGAAAGTTCCTGTTTTTTCATTCTCACTGACAAAAACCATAAAACAGACATGAATTGCTGTTGACATCCATGAAAAACATCAAATAAATTGACCAACACACATAACCATCCAACATACATAAATTACTGTTGACATCCATAAATGTGAGAAAGTTCCTGTTTTTTCATTCTCACTGACAAAAACCATAATACAGACATGAATTGCTGTTGACATCCATGAAAAACATCAAATAAATTGACCCCGTTAGACTCAAACAATTCATCAAAGTGAGAAAGTTCCTGTTTTTCCATTCTCACTGACAAAAACCAAAAAACAGACATAAATTGATGTTGACATCCATGAAAAACATCAAATAAATTGACCAACACACATAATCGTCCAAGAAACATCCATAAAAGTGAGAAAATTCCTGTCTTTTCATTCTCACTGACAAAAACCATAAAACAGACATAAAATGATGTTGACATCCAGAAAAGTGAGAAAGTTCCTGTTTTTTTCATTCTCACTGACAAAAACCAAAAAACATACATAAATTGCTTTTGACATCCATTAAAGTGAGAAAGTTCCTGTTTTTTCATTCTCACTGACAAAAACCATAAAACAGACATGAATTGCTGTTGACATCCATGAAAAACATCAAATAAATTGACCAACACACATATCCATCCAACATACATAAATTGCTGTTGACATCCATAAATGTGAGAAAGTTCATGTTTTTTCATTCTCAATGACAAAAACCATAAAACAGACATGAATTGCTGTTGACATCCATGAAAAACATCAAATAAATTGACCAACACACATAACCATCCAAGAAAACATCCATCAAAGTGAGAAAATTACTGTTTTTTCATTCTCACTGACAACAAACAGACATAAATTATGTAAAAAAAAGTTGTAGGTGGCAGCAGGGGTGGGCAATCGGAGTAGCACCTCCTTCTCTACTCCAAGGGACTGTAGGGGGTCATTTATCTCTAAAGACATAGTTATTTGGGCCTTTCAACTATGTTGAAGTAAAAAAAGCTATCTAAAAAATTTATTGGACGATTTTTGGGAAAAAGTGGCGTGGGATGGCGATCACAATTTTTGGTTACTTAGAAACTAGAACTTTCCATTTCCGTTAGAGTCAACCCTCTCTAGAAGTTCTAAGTCCACTGGATCGATATGATAACCTTTTGAAAAAACAACAACAAAAAATAAATAAACAAATAAACAGGCATCCGTGATCTTTTTTCTGGCAAAAAATGTAAAATTCCACATTTTTGCTGATATGAGCTTGAAACCGTAAATAATTAACCTTAAAAATGAATAAAACCCTGTATACATACTTCCCAGTAATAAATATAACAATTGGTAAATCTTATATCTTAAGGAAATTTCTCCAGGGGTTGTAGGGGAGTCATTTTTATCTCTAAAGACATAGTTATTGGGCCTTTCAACTATGTTGAAGAAAAAAAAGGTATCTAAAAATTTGATTGGACGATTTTTTGGAAAAAGTGGTGTGTAACGGGGCTCACGATTTTGGGTTACTTAGAAAGGGTACTAGAACTTTCCATTTCCGTTAGAATCAGCCCTCTCTCGAAGTTTTAGGCCCATTGGATCGTAACAATAACCCTTGGAAAAAAAAACAACAAGAAAAAATAAAAGAAACAAAAATAAACAAGCATCCGTGATCTTTTTTCTGGCCAAAAATGCTAAATTCCACATTTTTGCTGATATGAGCTTGAAACTGCAAAAAATTAACTTTAAAAATGAATAAAACCCAGTATATATACTTCCCAGTAATAAATATAACAGTATATAAATTTTATATCTTAAGAACATTTCCCCAGGGGCTGTAGGGGAGTCAGTTTTTCTCTAGAGACATAGTTATTGGGCCTTTCAACTATGTCAAAGTAAAAAAAGCTATGTCGAAATTTTGATTGGACGATTTTGGGGAAAAAGTGGCGTGGGGTAGGGCCCATGATTTTTGGTCACTTAAAAAAGGTACTAGAACATTCCATTTCCGTTAGAATCAGCCCTCTCTCGAAGTTTTAGGCCCACTGGATCGATACGATAACCCTTGGAATAAAACAAAAAGAAAAAATAATGAAACAAATAAACAAGCATCCGTGATCTTTTTTCTGGCCTAAAATGTAAAATTCCACATTTTTGCTGATATGAGCTTGAAATTATCTTTAATAATAGAACGACGCATTCATTTTCAGAAAAAACCCTCAGATTTGCTATAACTGTTTCATTGAGGAGGATTTTGAAGGTTAAATGTAAATGGATGAAGTCCTACAGCTTGCAAACTGTTCTGTACTTCTAAATAACATTTGTTAATTTAATTATTGATAGTGGTGTACCGTTGTTCTCATATATTATTAGGTGATTGATGCTTTTAGTAAATTTATATCTCAAGTGAAGACGCTGGTCCTTCAAGGGCAACAGTTGATACCCCGAAGGTGCTGATGTAATTAATGTAAGTTTAAATTTTATTTTTTATTTCTCGTTAAAGATTTTACATTTACTTTCAGAACTCAATAATGAAAGCCAAACCCCTGTATGATTGGGTATATTAATTTGAAACTTTCAGGAAATGTTAAGGAGATGAAACATGAAATAATGAATTTTAAAAAGTATAGTGGCTTTTACAATAAAATCATATGACCGTACATTTCTCTGGTTCAATAAAATGTAATCTCATAGGTAAATTTAGAACATAGCTTTAAGTTTTTTATGTCTATGAAATTAAGAGATGAAGTGGAAGCTTTTTTCATTTTCTTTGGTAAAATTCAGAATATAGCTAACTTTTTCTCTTTTTTAAGAAAATTCAGAAGAAAACTTGAACGTTTTTACACTTCTTCGGGAAGACTCAGAATTAAACTGTAGCTCCTTATCTTCATGGCGAATATTCACGAGCAAAATATAACTTTTTCTATCTTCTATGATAGATTTGGAACATAATTTTAAATTTGTTCTTCTCTTTGAGACAAATTTGAACTGAACTGGAACCTTTTTATTTTCTCAGGAAAAATTTAGAATTGATCTGTAACATATTTCTTTTTCACTGTGGAAATTTTGTGTTGGGATATACATGAAGTTGAAAAGTAACGTATGACTTCTCCGACATGCTGGATCTGAAAGTATAATTTCAGAGAAATTCTTTAACCATTTAGGGTTAACTTACCTCTTTAGGGATGATTATTTAGGGTTCTCCAACATGCTGAACCTGTAAGTGTGTTCCCTGACATACTGAATCTAAAAGTGTGATTTCAGAAAAATTCTTTAACTTTTTAGGGTTAACTTACCTTTTTAGGGATGATTATTTAGAGTTCACTAACATGCTGAACCTGAAAGTGTGTTCCCTGACATGTTGAATCTGAAAGTGTGATTTCAAAAAAATTCTTTAACCTTTTAGGGTTAACTTCCCTTTTTTTAGGGATGACCATTTAGGGTTCTCCAACATGCTGAGTCTGAAAGTGTGTTCCCTGACATGTTGAATCTGAAATTATAATTTTTGTGGCGATGAACTATTCTAAAGAATAAAGACGGTTGAGGCTTAAGATGTTTATTGCTTAAACATATTAAAAAACATAGAAAAAATACATATTGGCATATTTAAAAAATAGCTTAATCCATTTGATATGATGAGGAACATGAGTTTAGGTCTTTGGATATCTGATAAATTTTTCCATGTCAGGTATCTTTTCCGGCACCCATTGAGTGAAATATCTAACTTTATCTTCCGGATCATGTATTGAATGTAGGTATTTCTCACATTGAAGTCTTCTAAATTGAATAATGCAATGTCGTTATCACATTTTTCTAGTAGGAGTTTATCAGTTGACACGTTTCCCTTAACATATACAGCTTGCACACCGAAAGACTGCATATTTCCTGAATTTCCTCTTGTACATGTTTTATTTCATAGCCATTTTCATTACGTGGTCTTATGGTTTTAACATAAAAGCCGTTTCGATTTATAAAATTTAATGTTGGAATCCATCTGTTTTTCTCGTACTTATACATATTGTATGTGACGTTCCATTTATAGCTATGAACTTTACTCCAATGTTCGTCTAGCAGTAAAGAAAGCTGCTTCGAAAATAATACCAATTGAGGAATATTTCAGACCAATATATCTTGTGTCAATCACACCGAACATTATTATAGGTGAAAAAAGGACTTAAATTAAATATGTAATGTTTCTGACACTCTAACAAATACAGCTCACTTTCTTAAAATAATTCATTTTTGCTAATTTGATGCGTTAGTGCGGTGGTATGTTTTTAATTTCTTATTCTTCTGAACTTCTGCTGTGTTTAAAAGGAACTTTACAGATTCGGATATTTTTACGTATATAATCAGACTCTTTAGGTGGTAAGTGTGGCTTTCAAATTTTTTGGGAGACAATGAAAACTCGATTTGACGTTGCGCGTGTTGTCGTTATCACGGGTTATGTAGCCAGATCGTCAGATTAGAGGGGTTGTACCTCTTTCGAATAAAGAAAAAAGTGTAAACTTTTTGTATTTGTAAGATCTAAGTGTAAGATTTGGATTGAATCCTCTAAACCAACAAAGCTAAATAAAAGCTTTTAATGCGTGAGCTTTCTGTTGGGTCATTTTTTGCCAAGGAAGAAAAAGGCGCAAATAAGTAGAAATTATGTCTTTGTAGCTGGATAATCTAGCTTCATTTTAGTTGAGGATGCACAAAATTATATATATATATATTTTTTTTTATTTAGAGTTGGTCGAAAAAGAGAGTTAATAATTATTTTAAAAGATAATTTCCTTGCAATTATCCTATTTAATTTGTTATTTTTTCTATTTTGTTGTTGATTGATTTTTGCATATGAAATTATGATAAATTGTTGTTCTAGAAATAATATTTCCAGACACATTTTTTGTCCCATTCCTAACTCTTTCTCCTTACCTTCTTCTAAGAAAGGTGGCACAAATATGAAGGGGGAATATAAAGAGCGGAAAGAACAACATTTCCCACTTTCTAATTTTCTATAAAAAAAAAGTGTGATATATACCCTTTTATTTTGGACGTGACAATATTGTGTTGCTAAAGACCTTTCCTTTGTTAAATTCTGCTCGAAAAGAAGCTCGGCTTTTTCTGAAATGTCTTGTGGGTAAGGCTCTCGTTAAGTCGTGTGCTGAAGAATTTCTTAGCGAGTGCCAAGTTGATGAGTGAGTTATAATGTTTTTGGTGTTGTCTTTCAGAAATAGACATACTTGTTATACAACGGAATTTCTTGTCCGCACCGAGTGCTCGTAATTTAGATTCACCATTTAGGAGCAGTTTTTTTAGTGCCATACTCATAAAACTGTAATTTGGTGCAAAAATGTAAGGGCGTGCTCTCCAAGCCTGAGGATCTGAATTTCCCACATACCTACCCTCAGCATTCAAGCTGTGTTGATTGAGCTGGATCAATCCTAAGAGTAATCCAGTTCAAGCTCAATTATTTTACTTATGTTCCTAAATGGATAGATAAGTTACGGTAATGAAGCGTTGCGATTTTTTTTACTATATCTTAGGCTACAAAAGAAACAACGATACTGTTGCGCTTAATGGTTTATCCACACGAAAGAAGTCAGGTTTGGTTAATGCTAATAAAAAATAGAATGAATATTTAATAGCTTAGAAACCAATTTGGGCTATATATATGCACATTAGGGGTAGTGGGTAAAGCATAGCATATATTAAATACTTAACATAACCTAACCTGGTACTTTGCTTAGAAAAAAGTCCAGTTTTGGATCGAAAAATAAACTATTTCCATAAAATCTGAACTAATAAAGGTTTTTAGACCGTAAATTCTAGTTTTTTGTAAGAAAATTATTGAAAATACATTTCTCTGTCTCAAATGTGAAACTTTTGGTTAGAAAAAGTTCTGCTTTGGATCGAAAAATAAATTATTTCCGCAAAATCTGAACTAATTATTGTTTCTGACCATAAAAACTAGTTTTTTGTAAGAAAACAATAGAAAGTAAATTTCCCTGACTCAAATGTGAAACTTCGGTTATAAAAAGTCCAGCTTGGAATCAAAAAATAATCTATGTACCCTTTTACAGCGTTTTAGAGGGTGGTGACCCCAATTTTGTATTTACTGTTTCTTCTAATTCGACATGATAACGAATGAAAATTTCTGATGGCTTTAGCTGTCATTTATATATCCATAGTAATTTGTGTTAGTTTTAAGTTTGACATATCTTTATCTCTGCTCTTTCCAGTGTTCAACCTCATCCTCTTACTTTTCTTTGAAAAACTTAGTTCTTGGAAAGGTTTTTTCCATGTTTTACCAAAGACATTAAATCTGATACAGGTTTTTATCAATCACATCAAATCTCGTCCCGTATGTATAAAAAAAAAAAAAAAAAAAAAAAAAAAAAAAATCCAGCTAATTGATGAATCTTAGACATGAAAATTATGGATATAATAAAAAATATTAATTAATCCTGTTTATTATATTAATAGAACACCCCTGAGTATATACAAGCAGACCATACCATTCCAGTGAGTTTTTTTAATCATAGTATTCTTGACCTTTTTAGGATATATGGACCTAGTGGGAGCTCACCGAAAGTGAGGAGCTTCTTCTTTGTAAACCTGAGATTGATAGTACAGATGATGATGACGATGCAGTAGAAATCCATTATACAGATGATGGACTATCGTATACGTCAGATGATTTGGTGAGGAGGGGACCTTCAGGGAGACTATGTGTCGAAGATGATGATCGCTTATGTGAAAAAATGTTGTTCTTATTGTTGTACAAATAGTGTTGTTGTTAAAAAATGAAAAAATGCTATTATTGTTGTACAAATAGTGTGTACTATTCTTGTTGTATTTTAAGTTGTTGGTGTTCTTGCTGTACAAAAAAGTGTTTTTGTCAATAAATAAAAAGGCTGTTGTAAAAATAGTGTGTGGTATTTTAAGTTTTTGTCAATATATGAATGTGCTATTGTTATTCTTGCTGTACAAAAAAAGTGTTTTTTGTCAATAAATGAAAAATTTTGTTGTTGTACAATAGTGCTGTTGTTAATAAATATTGTTGTTCTTGCTGTACAAAAAAGCTTTTTTGTCAATAAATGAAAAATGCTGTTGTTGTTATTGCTGTACAATAGTGCTGTTATTAATAAATATTGTTGTTCTTGCTGAACAAAAAGTGTTTTTCTTGAGAAATGAAAGAAATATTGTTCCTATTGTTCTTGTTGAACAAATAGTGTGTACTGTTCTTGCTGTACCGAAAAGTGTTGATGTTAATAAATGAAAGAAATATTGTTGCTATTTTTCTTGTTGAACAAATAGTGCGTGCTATTCATGCTGTACAGAAAAGTGTTAATGTTAATAAATGAATGAAATATGGTCTTTGTTGTTCTTGTTAACATAGATAGATCTATGGGAAAATTATTACTTATTCATTGGACAAATATTGTTTACAGTTAGTTGTAGTCCAGCTGTGGTCGACAGTTCTATGTATCAATTTAAAACACCGTTCAGGTCGTTTCTGTGTGATCCATCAATGTCTGGGAAAACGACACTTTTAGCAAAAATAATTCAAAATTGTAATAAAATGTTTTTTGAAAAACCAAAGAAAATTTATTATTGCTATAGTATTTTGCAGGAGTCCTACGATAAACTAAAAGCTATTGCCACTGCCGTGCCAATACAATTCATACGGGGACTTGATGTTTTCAATAGTATTGAACCAAACTCATGGCTGATTATTGATGATTTGGCTGAATCAATTGAACAGTTCTCACAGGAAATGCTACAACTGTTTACCGTTCGCTCTCATCATGAACACATTTCCATAACCCTAGTTCTACACAATCTATTTCATCAGAGCAAATGTTTGAGAACCCTTGCTTTGAATTGCACCATCTATATGATCTACCGATTTGTTCGTGATTCTAGCTCGTTAATAACTCTAAATAAGCAAATATATCCAGGCGCTCCAAAATTTCTGCTTTCAGCATACACTCAGGCAACAAATAAGCCCTACGGGTACATTTTGCTAAATCTTAATCAGAATACACCCGAGGATCTACGTGTAGTCTCAGAT
Organism: Artemia sp. Qi Xiang Cuo; assembly: GCF_049724085.1. NCBI lineage: Eukaryota > Metazoa > Arthropoda > Branchiopoda > Anostraca > Artemiidae > Artemia > Artemia sp. Qi Xiang Cuo. The sequence goes on along the minus strand of NC_142797.1, from coordinate 63,105,355 downwards.
ATTTTCGACAAAGAAATTACTGTATATCTTCCAATAAACAGTAGAAAAGGCTATTAGTTGCCATCACGACACTGAAGAAACTACGCGAACATCGTCATTTATTTTACGTTTTCGGCACTTCAAAACCTCCACTCAAGAAGGCCATACTCAAACATGGTGTTGAAAATGATTTAATTAATCTAATATCTGAACTTTGTTTAAATTTAACTGAGGGCAATGTAAATTTGCCAGAAGGTGTTAGACAACAGACAAAGCAACATCGTTCCACTGTACGTGCCTTGGTTTGCAAAAAGAAAACGTCTCCTTCAAGCGGGCGGTAGCTTTTTTACACTTTTACTACCAATAATTGCAGGACTTGTAAACAGTTTTCTCTAGATGGCTAAACCCTATAAATTAACGCCATTTGAACTTGTCTTCTCACCCGTGGAACATTTTGAAGACAATCTAAGCAAATTAATTAATGACGAAAATATTGCCGATGATAAAAATCTAGTTCTACTTCAAGATGCATGGCGACGTGTGGACAAACATAGACCGTATCCTGGGCGACCCGCCGTCATCGTCACAGATCCCCCTAAACAGGAAACATCTCCTCAAGATTCAGCAGTGCAATAAGAGAGGAAGGAATTGATTTCCATAGTGAAGTCAATTGGAAACATATTACCAGTGACCTACCGAGAACAGAGTAAAACAGTAGTTTACTATGTTCCTTTACTATGTTACTTAAAACAGTAGTATACTTTCCAATATCTCATATGGAAAGTGGTGGTGATCATCATCAAGTTCAAGTCGATAGCACAGGGAAACAAATTATAATTCAGGGAAAAAGTTATAATCTAGTTGATTTAATTTGTGATATGGCGACGAACCGTAAAAGACTTTTATCATTTGACAATAATCTATACACCTTTCTAAATGCATCAAACTTCCCCAAAAGTCTTATTGGCAAGAAGCAAATTCTAAAGAAACTAAAAGAATATAGTCCTCCAACAACACCAATACCATTTAAAAAAGAAGAAGATTCAATCTTGGAAAATACTGCAGCAGCAGCAGCAGCAGTAGCAGCAGCAATGATTTGATAACACCGACGACGGCTAGACAAAAGCGAAGACGTATTGATTCATCCTCCAGTGTGCAAAAGGGGAGTGGACATTGCACTACGGGTTTGCGTTCAAAATGGATGAAATTTTCAAACATGTCTATGAAAACATTGGTGAAGCGGGAAGTCTAGGTTCCCCCACAACGCTTTCTAAAATTCCCTCTGACATTGATGGTAGCACATTAAAAAAAGCAAAAGAGTATATAGAAAATGAACCGATTTACACACTGCATCGGAATCGCAGGCTTCGTGGCAAACAATATCGACAAACTAAAGCTTTTTTCCTTCAGCATATAATGTAAACTGATCTTTTAACTTTAGATGCGATTCAGCGGCGTCACAATACACCCTACAAATATATTCTAGTGACAATCAGTGTCTTTAGTCGCTATGTCTATGCTATTCTATTGCGATCAAAGAGAGGTGTTGAAGTTGCTCATGCTTTAAAAGTATTTTTGAACAGGATTGCTATAGAAAATTCGAATTGGATCACGATAGCGAATTTTTTAATTCTCATTTAGAAAAGGTTCTGTTGAAACATAATACAACGGTGTATCAAAATCACAGCCCAATAATAGTAGTATCGTCTGAATGATTCATAATAACAATTTGTCAGTTCGTTTGAAAATATTGTACGATGAAAAATACTGCTGTTTTTATTCATGATTTTGATAAAATTATCCAAATATATAACCAATGACCACATCGATCCCTGTCCAATTTTAGCCCTCAAGAAGCTCATTGCAGTGAAAATACATTTGAAGATTTTCTAAAGAATTATTCCGGTGAAAAAGAAAAAATTGAGAAGAAAAAATTCCATGTCGGCGATACTGTTCGAATTAATAGAACCAACAAAATTTTTGAAAAGGGGAATTATTTATGGAGCACTGAACTTTTATAGTGTCCAAAATCCTAAACACTACAATCACGAAACATCGACATCGAGACACCAAAGATGACGAGATTCTCGGCGTTTTTTTTTAATACGAACTACAAAAAGTTAGAAACACTAGTGAAATTTATCAAATTGAAAAGATATTAAAGAGTCGTACTCGCAGGGGCAAGAGACAGTTGCTTGTTCGCTGGCTAGGATACAACTCGGATTTTGATTCTTGGGTTGCAGTTGAAGACATTAACAATGCCCAATGATTTCTATGCGACATTCATGTCCAATGTTTCCGATCCTCTCTACAATGAATTGAATAGAACAAGCGATTTTTGGACGAAACTCTTCCCCATCATTAAATTCGACGATGGAAAGTATGAACTGGCTCTTATCGAATGTATTCTCAAAAATACTTGTGAATTTCCGAAAAAAGATCGTAAATATGATATAAAAATTGGACCCTATGATTGGCCACCACCCTTAGGTGATCAAGAACAAATTCAACATATCAATTGGATGAATTATCCATATATTGAATTACCCTACGAAGAACTAACCTGTATGAATGATTTATGTCGTTCTATCAATAAAAGAATTTCCGCTCGTAAAAAAAGGAGCCATCATTTCAACTATTCAAAGGAGGAGGGTAAGATCTACATTAGTTCACCCATTGCCGATGAAAAGGTTATTCTCAATGATAATCTAAAGGATGTTCTTGGCTTTAAGCTCAATATAATCAATGGTAAAAGTGATGGAAACATTAATTGTATTTTTGCTAACTACCCACCTGCCTTTTCCACGGACACTTGTATATTTCTTTACGCTTCATTTGTTGAAACATCATGGGTTGGCAATAGCAATGTTTCCCTCCTACGAGTTCTTGAACGAAAAACCAATCAAGAACATATTCACCATTACAATATAAAGCATCTTCAGTATATCCCCGTAAACACTTCCTATTTGGAACTCTGTCAGTTAACACTAAGAACTGAATTAGGAGATCCTATAGAAATAAAAAAAGGTTTGGCTGTAATTACATGCCATTTTCGACCCATCGTTGTCGGTGTTCAAAAAAACAAACAAGATGTCTAATAGAAAAGTGGTATTCATTTGTCCTGATATTGAATGCTATATTAATACTCTTGGCCCAAGACAATTGGGCAATGGAATGAACTATTACAAAGGCTGTTAATTAATGTCTGGCTATGATCTTGGCAGTTGGTTTGCTAAGCTGTTTCGCTCTGCACTACCTCTGGCTAAAAAATATATTGTACCGGCTGCGACAGATTTTGCATACTCTACACAATACGATCGGAGCTTTGGCAAGGATTAGAAAAAAGGCTTCGGAAAATCTTAGGTCCAGTGCGCGAACCCTTGGCGAAAAATTGAAATTTCAACAAAATGGAAAAGGTGTAAAGAGGTTGACAAACAGTGCATCACTCATCAATCTCTACTCAGGTCAGAAACGATAGACATCACCCCTGTCAAAGAAAAGAAGGAAAAAGACGACACGCACAGTAAACAGTAGAAGAAGAAGAAGCCCCAGGAAGAAAATTGTTAGATCGAAACTAGATTTCTTTTCCTAAGATGACATATCTACCGCATAAGGATTCCCAACCTTCAATCACTTCATCTTTAAATCTATTTAATGCAGAAAATGTTGACGTGAGTGTAAAAAATGGATACTATGAACAATTTTATCCACAACAACCCCTCTCCGATAATATCCACTTTCAAATATAATAAATGTCTTCAACATTTATAGATTTACAAATGAAAGCCCAGAAATCCGATAATACATTGCCAATTCTTGCCGATGGAATATCCTACGAAAATTGTGTATTACTTAATTTATTTCGTCAAATCAGTGTCTACATAAATGGCAAACTGGTTAGCACATGCAACAATCTCTCAAATTATACTAGCTATATGCAATTCATGCTGATGACACCCAAGTCATACAAGGAATTGAGAGTCACCTCCAATGGATATGAATATATTACTGATACTGATAGTACAGATGCACTTAAAAATGCTACAACTAGTGAATTACATCTAGTTGGAAAAATATATCATAAATATTTAATATATCTCAATGGCTACCACTCAATATTAAAGTGGATATAATATTGACGCTTGCTCCATCCAATTTCATTTTACGAAAAGAACTTTCGGGCCAATCCAGATGTAACTCTCTCTCTCACCTCGGCAATACTACATACACGAAAGCAACTAGTCATGACCTCTTCTGCCTCGACAGTGAAAAAACCAAGAGCTAAATGAAAAGACGTAGAACTACTTGTTTCTTATAGAGACACAAATCGACTTCATATTGCCACAGGCTTGTGCACCCTTGACGACTCATCCTTTATCAATGGCGAAATTCCGTCGAATTTAGCATTGGCATTTGTAAAAAGCGCTAGTGCAATAGAATCTTCGACTGGATGCCCACATAAATTTGAAATGTTTGGGCTTTCATCTCTTGTCTGAAAAGTAAATGGAATCCCACTCTACAATCTGTCTTTCGATAAATCCTATAGGAAATTGTTTGAGTTGACCTTTCAAACCCTAGATAACGATTCACAGCTATTTGAAAGTGGTATAATTGAAGACATGTTCATTAAAACACATGGTTTCATTTTATTCGATTTATCTGGCACCCAGAATATGAGTATATTACGTACGAGGAGCATGCGTTGAGAGTTTACATTTGTCGATACGTTACCGGAGAGTATTGTACCAATGTTGCGAGATCAATATAAAACCAATTGAGAAATCACCCCTAAAAGCAATGTTCAATTAGACCTTGTAGCACGAATATCACTCTTCTATCCGGCATTTATAATTTGGATCCTTACTATTAAAAATGTGAGTACCCCCTTTGGACATTAGACTACAGTTGGAAAATACAATGTGTTAAAAATGTCCTAATTAATTTTAATGGCAATCCTTCGACTGTAAATACTGGTCATTGGTTGTGCATTTTTCAAACAGTGAAGACGATTTAATTTTTTGATCCTCTTGGCCTACCCTATACAATCTACACTCCACACATCAGCAACTATATTGAGAACAATAGAAAAACTAATATTCAAAATCAGAATAGAGTGCAGGATCTGACGACTAAAAGCTGTGGTTTCCATGCGCCACAAAACTTCGTTTTCAGATGTCGTGGTTATATTTACAAGCAGTATCTCAACATTTATGTAGACAATCCCCGTCTGAACGACTTTATGGTGGAAAATATCCTCTCAGACCTGTATAATATTGATTTTAGTGCTCTACGAGTAAAGTGCTTAAAAATGTATGTGAATTTGTTTATTAATAAAAGAAATGTATATACACAATAAAAATTCATACCGGGATAAGTATTCTCCCCCTGATCACATTTGTCATAGTGGCAATTGGAGCATAGATGCCCTCTAAGGTGAGAGTCACAAATCTCTTCAAGACATGAATTACATCCTTTAATTTGTACTTCATATCCTCTTCGTAATTTACAAGGATTTCTTAATTTGCCCTTTTCATTATGGTCATCAATAATTGTACGATTCTCACATCATGACCGATTGTCAAGTACGTACTTGCATAGTGGACATGTATAGAACATTTTTTGGTTTCTGATGTCAACTCTCTCACAGCTAAAAGGAAACCAATCCTCGTTCGATAAATTCAGTGGGGAATGGGAGAGGAGTAACTCTGTGACGCTACCTCTTTCGAAGGGGGAGCCATCTACATTGAATCTATGGCAATGTTTTCAATATAATATCCACAATATTATTCTGCTTTGTTCTAATTAATATATCAATAAATAGAGTATAAGCATTTGAGTCGTATCGTAAAAGTTCCATACAATAGTCCAATGGGGAGAATCACTTTTCATTATATTGTCAAGTGTCCCCTGTGAGAATATCTTCCGTTGAAGGGATAAATCAAGGCAGTAATCATTCAAAATCAAATGTTTTTCCATAATAACCATATTTGACCTAAATATCTCTTTCCTGAACTTATACAATATTCAATCTTATTGCTCTCACTGCTGACTCTAGACTAACCACGATTCGTTCTGCTTAATCTAACACTCTAATAGTTAGTATAAGGTGACATTTTTTATTTCAAAACAATTTATTCCATAATTGCAGCAATAATATATATTACACATGCGCAATTAGCGATACAGCTTATTGCCCTCGATATGCTTCACTATTGCTTTTAAAGCACCTTGAAGCCTATTCACATGTGCTAAATCAACTTTTGCAGCGAAGCATAATTGATCCTCCATTTTAAATTTGCTCAACGATAACACATATCTTGCATATACTTCATCCCATTCCAGACAAAGCCGTGATCCTCTCGTGATTTCCACCGCACTGTTTGGTGCTCTTGTATCATTGCTACCAACTCCGCTATCAACTTCTAATAGTGTAAACATTCCACTCATTATTACAGATATATCTTAATGAGTAAAGTCAAACTGGCCTCACTCCTTGAATTCTATTCTCACACTAATAACAACTATATCAAAAATCCTTCCTTATATTCACTGCGATCATGTCCCGTTAGTGTTTCCGGCTCCCTGATTGGCCTAGAAAGAGACAAGTGATACTGTCCCGTTAGACTCGAGAATTCCCCATCGATTATGTAATCAATTTCCCAGAAATCTAGTCCCACTCGATTATGCAATCAATTTCCCAGAAATCTAATCTTATCTTGTCCCAGTCGATTATGCAATCAATTTTTCAGAAATCTAGTCCCCTTCGATTATGTAAATCCATTTCCCAGAAATCCTGTCCCCTTAGAGGATCAATACACTTAGAAACATCCCCTGATTGACCTTGAAAATGGTGTCATTGACCCTGCCCCATTAGAATCGATTATAGATGGCAGCACACGGTCCCCCTGTATCTATTGGGTCCCTCCTACTTACGCTCAAACTTGGATTCTGTCCCAATTTTTTAATAACGACTCCTGAAACACAAGGGTCGTTTAATTAGATCAATAAGAAGCTTTTTAAAAATTATGTTACCAAAGAACTTTAGCGTGAAGAGAGAGGTATTGAAGAGGAGGCAACCCCCTCATATTCGTAATAATTTTTGTTCGTTTTAAGTTGTCGTGTTCCTCCTTACTTTGAGCTGAAAAAAGTGTTTTTTGTAAATAGGTACTTAGATTTTTGTAACTGACCATGCTTCAAACAGTATGCTGTTCGAAAAATGAGGTTATATCGCATTTGCAAGGGCTGTAATAAGAGAAAGACGGAGATGGCTAGGAAATGTTCTGCGGATGACGGATGACAACTTACCAAATATCGTCCAATCATCAAGGGTCAAACAAAAGTAGTTCGTCCCCAAATTGGGTGGGAGGAGGTCATAACCAGGAATTTAGGAGAAATTGGAAATTTTCGTGAGGGTGTAAAGAGGAAGGCTTTAAGTTGATTGTGATTGAGGAGGAGCGGACGGAGCTTCGCTAACCTCAGGTGGCTTGGTACTTCAGTGATTTATTAATAATAGTAGCCGTATTCAGCATTGTTTTACCATCATTGTAAAACAGATAGTATTCTAACCCAAGTTGAATGAACTTTTTCAAGCCATCCCATGGGGCACTCTTGAGGTTGAACGAGCTTTACCTAGGCCATTCTCTATTGAGGTTTAACAAACTTTATCAAGCCCATCCTCTATTGAGGTTGAACGAACTTTATCAATGCTTATAATGAATTAGCTGGTGGCCAAAGGAGATTAATATTATGGTGGCCATAGAAAATTAATACTACCGGTTCCCCGGCACTTTTCCAGGGCAGATGTCAAGGCTGTCCCCTTGGGCGCTCTTGAGGTTGAATGAACTTTATCAAGACCATCCTCTATTGATGTTGAACGAACTTTAGTTATGCAATGATATAGCTCTAAGGTGCTTTTAAGGAGCCATGAACTCTTAACAAACCGGGAAAATTGTGAAACAGATTGCATTATGATCTAAGATGTTCGCTAAAGATTTTCTGATGAATTCCAAAATATTTGAGTGGTGTAGTCTCGATGTCCCAAGGCACTCTTGTGAACTCTAACTGATTTCTCTGGTTTTGAGGGTTAGTTGTGCAATGATATAGTCCTATAGAATTATTTTTTTGGAGCAAGTCGATGCTAAATATTATTCATAGAAATATATTGACAGAAACCCTCTTATAACACCTTAGGAATTAACAATAAAATGAAATCAGTAGTAAGCTATAAATAAGTCCGACCGCGCCCACTGAAATCATCAGTTATTTGCATGGTGTAGGAATCGAATGTGAGGCCTGAGATGTCCTACGATGCCTTAGGCATCGGAACCAACATGTCAATGATATTATTATTTTCTTAGAAATACATTCTAAGTAATAGGTTTCATGCATTTGCTATGCCATTAAATTGTATCTGTTTCTATATCATATATCATCTTTAGTTTTAAAAAACTCCCCTCCCTACTAGAGGTTCTTGAACCTTTTAATTCAATTCGTGAAATATTTTTGCACCCTGGACCTTCAGGGCATGATAAAGAGCAATTTGTCTATTTCCAGGCTCCATAACCCCCTCCCCTTAATTTTAGAAAGCATGATCGCACCATGATATAATGCATTCTTTTATATTCTTAGCCTACTATAGACATTTTTTCCCAAATTAATAGTGTTACCTTTTCGATTTTACATGTGATTAGAATACTGAAGGCACAAGTTATACGCTTCAAAGGAAATAGCTAAGATCGTTATTTCAGGGTTCCTAATAATGGGGTAGATTATCAGAGGACCCTGGGTAAATGAGACGTTCATTTTATACCTAAGAATTTAGAGAGCCCCTGCTATTTCCATTCATACCTATTTCTTTCAGGCTGAAATTGACCAACTTGTGGCGCAATTGATTGGAGGACCTGGAGCAGTCGAAGAGGCCCCCGAGTAGTTTTTGGCCTGGGCTGACGAGTTTATAACCAGATGGCCAGCACCAAATCACCCCTCGGTAAGTTTTCCATATCTATTTGTTAATACGATCAAATAAGCGTCTTTTAGAGTCTTGTAACATGTACGGCACTAGTGTGGGCAAACCTTTCAATGCTTCATAATACATTCAAAAGGTACCCTATGGAAGGGGCATTCCATTTATATTGGTAGTGGAGACATAAGACGCCTTTGCATTTCAATGAGCAGTAGGGTTTCAATGATTAGTATGCTGTATATGACTTCAAGGGGTCATAGTACCCTTTCATAACAGTTCTCTCTTTTTCATACGGCAATACCTTCAAGTGAGTTAATATGCTCTTATTATTCTTCTAGGTTCACACAGCAGCACTGCCAGAGCCCTATATTGGGATCCTTTCGCCAACACCTAAATTTCGTGACAGTCTGTGTACAGGGCCCGTAGAAAGTGAACACGAGGGGATTTTAAGTGCGGGGCCGAGCCAAAATAGTTTAGAGTTCCCTGACATTGATTTAGACAGTTTTGGGAGGGATATCAGCCTCAACCTATTTAAGGGCGGAAAGGGGGTACTTCTTAGGACATTGAAATTATGTAATACGCATAGCGCTCATAGTAAAAATATTTACTTACATTCTAGACCAAAAATCTGGTTTTTAAGCTTTAAAATACAGTTGTTTATTATTTCTAAATGGTAAGAAATAGTTATTTCTATGCTTTTCCGGTTTATTTCCCGCATGAAGTGGATTTAAATGTCTTCTAAACAGTAAAAATAAGGGTATTTCTATGCTTACTGGCTGGTTTCTCACAAATTTTACTTTTCTTGAAAAGGCTTGTCTTATTTAAAGGCGGAAAGGGGGGCTTCTTAGGACATTGAAATTATGCAATACGCAAACGGAGCGTAATAAAAACACTTATTTACATTCTAGGCAAAAAAATCTAGTTTCCAAGCTTTAAAACACAACTCTTTTTAGTTTTCTAAATGGTAAAAATAGTTATTTCTATGCTTTTTGGGGTTATTTCCTGCATGGAGTGTACTTAAATTTTTTCTAAATGTTAAAAATAAGGGCATTTCTATGCTTAATGGCTGGTTTCCCACAAACTTTACATTGCTGAAAAGGCTTGACTTATATAAAGGCGGAAGGGGCTTCTTAGGGACAATGGCAAAACTATGGCTTCAAATAAAGTTTTTGTCAAGTTTTACCTTCCTGGAAAGGAGAGGGGTGGATATTTTTGAGGGGAGATCTAGATTTTTTTAATAACTATTTTATGCTTTCTTGAAAAGATATGAGTTATTTAAAAGCTGGACAATGTTTAAATATTTATAGCATGAACATTCTGTTTTTCTTCTCTAGAAGGCTGGGTACTAATTTATACTATTTTTTCTAGAATTTCCCAATTCTCCCCCCCCCCTACCTCTCCATCAAAGAGGGCAAGGGGCAATGAAGCGACACTGGTAAGGACCTCAGTCATCAAATATGCTCCCCCTTCCGGACCGGCACTGCAAGCACAGCCCATGGCTTCCCATCAAGAGAAGGCAAAACCTACCAGGGGAATGCCTGTGCAACCCTTGGATCCCCATCAAGAGAAGGCAAACCCTATCAGGGCAATGCCTGTGCAACCCATCAAGAGAATCCCGGCCTTTCCAGGGCTGTGCCATCCAGAGCACCCTTCAGACAAGCAATACCTGCAAAGGTTTAACCTGCATCACAAACACCAACCCATCAAGCTACAGTGCAACCAGCGCAAGCCCCTGTGGAACCTGGCAGAAAACTAAAGAGAAAATTGGCGGCTGCTCACCCGATGGTGAGCCCCGCTGCTCCAAACCCAAGCTCGTGACATCGCTGCCCCACCTGCACAAGATCATGAGGTTGTCCCCCATCATGTGCTTCCAGGGGCCTCAAGAGCCCACACCCAATTGCAGCCAGAATTTGGAGATCTGAGTATATTTATTGATGTAGTAAAAACAAACTTAGTGCTTATTTTTTAGCTAGTTTATATTCTTTTCTAGCTAAGTTCTTAACCAATTACAAGCATTTTTTCCGTATTTTTTTACTTGTCGAAGAAACAGTTCCTAAGACATATCGAAGTGCTAAGCCCTTACTTTCTATCAATAGTTTTTTTAGTTTTCAATAGTTTAGTTTTAATAGTTATCAATAGTTTTTATCAATGCATTCGCCTCTTTCACTCCTTAAAGGGAATTTTCACTAATAAAGGCATTTTTCTCCCCATTTTTTTTAAATTTAATAATGATATTTTTCGCTAATTTCTAGTTTACTATAAGAGAGCCTTTCATTTAGCCATTTCAACTTAATATAGACGTTTTTCACTATCTTTTCAACTTAATAATGATATTTTTCACTAATTTCTAGTTTACTGTCTGAGAGCCTTCAATCTTACCATTTCAACCCAATAAAGACGTTTTTCGCTATTTTTTTCAACTTGATAATGATAAATTTTCTAATTTCTAGTTTACTGCCAGGGAGCCTTTCACCTGGTCTTTTCAGAGCTTGAAGGGATTTTTTCAGTCTAATAATACTTTTTTCCCTCAGAGACATTAAAAGGCTTTTTCTGCCTTTTGTCTTTTTTCAGGCTCCATAACCCCCTCCTCTTAATTTTAGAGAGCATGATCGCACCATGATATAATGCATTCTTTTATATTCTTAGCCTACTGTAGACATTTTTTCCCAAACTAATAGTGTTACCTTTTTGATTTTACATGTGGTTAGAATACTGAAGGCAAAAGTTCTACGCTTCAAAGGAAATAGCTAAGATGGTTATTTCAGGGTTCCTAATAATGGGGTAGATTATCAGAGGACCCTGGGGAAATGAGACGTTTATTTTATACCTAAGAATTTAGAGAGCCCCTGCTATTTCCATTCATACCTATTTCTTTCAGGCTGAAATTGACCCACTTGTGGCGCAATTGATTGGAGGACCTGGAGCAGTCGAGGAGGCCTCCGAGAGCTAATGGCCTGGGCTGACGATTTTATAACCAGATGGACAGCACCAAATCACCCCTTAGTAAGTTTTCCATATCTAGAAGATTCTAGAGCTTCTTGAACCTTTTAATTCAATTTGTGAAATATTTTTGCACCCTGGACCTTCCGGGGATGATAAAGAGCACTTTGTCTTTTTTCAGGCTCCATAACCCCCTCTCCTTAATTTTAGAAAGCATGATCGCACCATGATATAATGCATTCTTTTATATTCTTAGCCTACTATAGACATTTTTTCCCAAACTAATAGTGTTACCTTTTTGATTTTACATGGGGTTAGAATACTGAAGGCAAAAGTTATACGCTTCAAAGGAAATAGCTAAGATCGTTATTTCAGGGTTCCTAATAATGGGGTAGATTATCAGAGGACCCTGGGTAAATGAGACGTTCATTTTATACCTAAGAATTTAGAGAGCCCCTGCTATTTCCATTCATACCTATTTCTTTCAGGCTGAAATTGACCAACTTGTGGCGCAATTGATTGGAGGACCTGGAGCAGTCGAGGAGGCCTCCGAGAGCTAATGGCCTGGGCTGACAAGTTTATAACCAGATGGCCAGCACCAAATCACCACTTGGTAAGTTTTCCATATCTATTTTTAAATACGACCAAATAAGCGTCTTTTAGAGTCTTGTAACATGTACGGCACTAGTGTGGGCAAACCTTTCAATGCTTCATAATACATACAAAAGGTACCCTATGGAAGGGGCATTCCATTTATATCAGTAGTGGAGACATAGGACGCCTTTGCATTTCAATGTGTAGTAGGGTTTCAATGAGTTCAAGGGGGCATGGTACCCCTTAATAGTATAATGACATATTTCAATGATTAGTATGCTGTATATGACTTCAAGGGGTCATAGTACCCTTTAATAACAGTTCTCTCTTTTTCATAGGGTATTACCTTCAAGTGAGCTAATATGCTCTTATTATTCTTCTAGATTCACACAGCAACACTGCCAGAGCCCTCTATTGAGATCCTTTCGCCAACACCTAAATTTCGTGACAGTCTGTGTACAGGGCCCGTAGAAATTGAACACGAGTTGGGTTTAATTGCGGGGCCGAGCAAAGATAGTTTAGAGTTCCCTGACATTGATTTAGACAGTTTTGTGAGGAATATCGGCCCCAAAAAAGAATTTTTGGACAATTTATTACATCAATTACCTCCTAACGAGGTCGAGAGGGTGCTAGAAGATGCAGTACCCACCCCTCACAGTGAGAGTGATATGGAGGAGCCGGGACAAAGTAGAGCCGGCTCGCCCCCAGTGTTGCCTCAGTTCTATCTATCGGATACCGCTTTGCGCAATATTCATGTGTATAGGGCCGAGTTTTGTGACCCATTTAATTCCCTGCCATGTGGTAGTATTCAAACAGATTCTATAGAAACTGCACACTTCTACGTCAGCATGATTTGGCCACTTCTCAAAAAACATTTACGGGAGGCGGGAGAACGGGAATCCTCCCGATTTAAAAGCATACATCACATTTAAAATTATTTTTTTAAATACAACTTCGGGTGTTTTGTACGAGCATCATATACAAACAAAGATACAGACAATACACCCTGACTTGCATATTTGTGAGGGTGTGTTTTTGAATTTGGTGGGTGAAATTTTTAATAGGATGGAGGGTTAAAATGAGTATGTGAGTGGGCTGGTAGTTTTATTCATAGAGAAATTATAATTAATTAGAACTAAATTTAAAAAGAAATTTGCTTTAAGAGAATTGAAAGGGGAGCGGGAAACCTAACTTTAAAAAATATAATAGTAATTTAAAACCTACAAGGGGTGTACAACACTTTTGTTTTGACACGGGCTTGGAGTGTTTAAATGTTCCGTCCTGGTCGCGGATCATAAACCGTTGAAGGATGATGTCACTAAGACAAACTTAGACGATTGGGCAGGAAATGGGAAAGAGGGATCAGATTTTCCAAAAGTAGATTTTAATTGTTTACAGGGCCATAATCAAATAACGCTTGAGGGGATTGACATTTTTGAAAGGGAAACTGAACACTTAAAGTTAGGGCTTACAGTTTAACAGTTTGATGAAGAATACGAAGATGGGGAACTTAGTAATAAAAAAGGGGTAATTTATTCCGTAAGAGCACTGTCCATTGAATCAGTGAAACACTGGGTATGGCTTCTTTACGAGCCTGCGAAAGATCCTGAATCAATTGGACAGTTCTTTCCTATTCCAAATATTAACAGGGTTTTAAGTGAGGGTAAAAATTACATTTATGTCATTACTGCCCAATGTGTCTGTAGATTCCGTAGTGAATTGAAATTAAATAATCAGTTGAGACACTGCAAGCGTCATGGGTACCAGTTTGTGGAAACAGTTTCAGGGGGCAATGCTACCTTGCGGGTCAAAAGCTTTCAGAACACGCTGATGCAAAGCAACATGGTGACATTAGACATTGAAGCTGCTCTCATGGATGTGTCGGATCCGTCAAATTCAAATCATGTGAAACACATGAAGCCTTTGCGATCTCTTTTGCGCACGCGCGGAGAGATTAAAGTCATACTATGCAATTAGTAGATTTTTGTGACACGTTGGGTGGAAAAGATTGTGTTGGCACAGCTAAGGTTGCTCTCAATAAAATAGCAAATGAGGCAATTTCACGGCTGCGCCATACACACTATCCAATGAATCTATCACCAGAGGACGAGTTGGCTATTAAAAATCAAGACATTTGTTAGGTTTGCAAGAAAAAAATTAATGAGGGGGATGCAAAACCCGCTATCATTATCATTTATGCCAAGAAATTTCATCAAGGGGTAGTAACTTTCGGGGGGGTTGCAAATAAATCGTGTAATTTAAATGTTAAGCAACAATACTCTTTAACAGTTTACATGCCCAATTCCGATTATGATTTGAAATTCATATTACCAGCGCTGGTACGATTGCAGAAAGGAGAAGTTGTAGATAGAGCATCGGTAGATGGTTCTTTTTCATATAACATCATACCGAAATCATCTGAAAAGCTGCTAGTCTTAGAATTTAAATGGCAAACAATTGATAATGGTAATACACACTTGAATAAAATCCGTTTCCTTGATTCCTTTAGCTTCTTCCCTAAATCACTAAGTAAGTTGATTCAAGTACACAAAAACGATGATTTTAATAGTTTCCCCCTCCTCAAACAGCACTTTCCAGATGAGGAACTGTATAATTTATTAATATTTAAGGGCATATACCCGTATGAGTACTACAGCTCCGCCTCGAAGCTAAGTGAGGAAAAATTACCACCCATCGCAGTTTTATGATCCACTTTGCGATCGTCAATGCACCACTGCCATTTATGAATTTGCCAAGAGGTTTTGGGCAAAGCGAGGGTGTATATATGGGTGGGACTTTAGCTAAATACATCAGGCAAGTGATTTTTTGAATTTATTGAATATTGTTTGTAAAAATAGGGGCAAAATTCATGAAGAATTTAGATTTGATTTAGGGTATCACTTCGCAGCTCCTCATCTGATGATGCATTTTATTCTTAAAATCAGTGGAGCAGAAATAGGTCTGATCACTGATGTGGATAAGCAACTGTTTGTAGAAAGATCCATGCAGGAAGGGTATATTTTCCACGGGGATCGTATCCTTGAAACCAACCCGAAAAGTCGGAGGCAGTTTTCTTGGATATGAATTCCCTTTATCCGTCGGCAATGTCTCACTTTTATTTGCCGTGTGGGAATTACCAATGGCTTGACAATCCTCCTGCTCCAAAGTTCCTCGAAATTCTCAATGCTTAGAAGAAGGGATCAAAATAAAGTTTTTTCGAAACTGACGATGAAATTTCTTTTGAGCTTTATGACTCGGTAAAAGACTTTATTTTCCTCTGCATCAATAGACCGGCGCCTAAGGACTCTTTGAGTATATTGTTGTACACCACGTTCTTTTGCGATGGATGCTTGCCAACGGTTTCAATGTCACAAGAATTCATAGAACCCTCCGATTCGATCGGAAACTTTACCTGACATTTGTTGACACTTTTGTCAATAAACGGTCTGAAGCAAAAACAAAGGTCGAAATAGAGATCCTTAAACTCATTTTAAATTCGGCCTTTGGTAAAATGTGTGAGGGTGCGTAACAAGAGTCGTTGTGACGTTGTGACCGACCCAAAAGAATGTACCCGAATCGATGCAGATCCAAACTTCACATCGTTAATGATCATAGACTCGACTCGGGTCCTTTTACATAGGAAAAGAAATAACGTAATTTTAAATAAAAACATTGCCACTGGCAGTTCCATTCTAGAAATTTCAAAGAAACTCATGTTGGAGTTTTATTACAATGTATGTAAGTGCCATTGGTCGAGGGAGGGATAAGTTTAAGTTTATTATTGGGATACAGATTCATTATTGTTAAAAGCTAATACCGATAATTTAGTGGAAGATTTGGAAAATGGTAAGAATATCAGCTTTCGGATGGATTATAAAAACTGGGATGAGTCCCTCTCTCCGGAGCTGGTGAAACGCCAGGCCCCAAATCAGTTACTTAAATCAAAATCAGAACCGGGAAGTGATTTGGTATCCCATGGTGTATTTCCCGGTACGAAGGTGTACTACGTAGAAACGCACAATGAGACTACCAAAAAAGTCTGCAAATGAGTGACTGCATGCTATGCAACGGAACATTTCAACATGAATGTTTATAGGAACTGTATAGATCAAAATTTAGTTCCAAGAGCGAGTCTCATGGCCATTCACTCTTTAAAATATAAAAACTATACAGTTGGAGTCGAAAAAATGCCATGTCCACCATATCGGACAAAGTCTATCTGATCGAGGGTGGTGTGAGAGTACTACCACATGGTCCCTACCTGACTTCATATCGAGTTGAATGTGTAAATAAAGGTCTTGAGAAAGATCTTTAGTTTTGGGAGGGGGTCCGTCTGTTGGGGGGGGGGGAGGGGGCTTGTGTGGGAGGAGGCCGTTTTTTCCGTCAAAAGCTTGGCACTGCCCTTTTTTATCTAGTCATTTATATGTATTTATATATATATATATATATATATATATATATATATATATATATATATATATATATATATATATATATATATATATATATATATATATATATATATATATATATATATATATATATATATATATATATATATATATATATATATATATATATATATATATATATATATATATATATATATATATATATATATATATATATATATATATATATATATATATATATATATATAAACCCTCAGGGCAAGGGTTTTAAGCTATGCCCTGGGGGCATATAAGGCTTTTATAGAAGGCGATGTCGTAGAAACTTCAAAACAGGCTCATTCAATTGGAAATTCATAGGGCGTTTGCGCTTTCTAATAGTCGAAAGTTATTTGAGGGCACCTAGCCCCCCCACGCCCCTCATTCCCCCAAACACATCCCATCAAAAGTGGGAGATAGCCAATTTGTTAAGGGGAGTTGATTTCCAGATAGAAAATATATCTTTGAGGAGGACATTCCCCCGCAACCCTCAGGGTTAAGGTTTTAAGTTATGCCCTGGGGGCATATAAGGTTTTATAGAAGGTGTTGTCGTAGAAACTTCAAAACAGGCTTATTCCATTGGATATTCAAAGGGCTAGTGCCCTTTTTAAAATTCGAAATGAATTGGAGGGCAACTAGCCCCCCCCCAAACGTCCATCATTCCCCCACACACATCCAATCAGAATTTTGAGACAGCCATTTTGTTCAGCGTAAGCAAGTTGATTTCCATATAGGAAATATGTTTTTTAGGATGACACTCCCCCCAAGGGACAGTTCCCCACAACCCTCAGGGCAATGGTTTTAAGTTATGCCCTGGGGGCATATAAGTATTTATAAGAAGGCGTTGTCGTAGAAACTTCAAAACAGGCTCATTCGATTGGAAATTCAAAGGACTAGTTCCCTTCTTAATAGTCGAAAGTGATTGGAGGGGAACTAGCCCCTCCCCACGCCCATCATTCTCCCAAACACATCCAATCAAAATTTTTAGATAGCCATTTTGTTCAGTGTAGTTGATTTCCTAAAAGAAAATATGTGTTTGAGGAGGACACTCCCCCACAACCCTCAGAGCAAAGGTTTTAAGTTATGCCCTGGGGGCATATAAGGTTTTTATAGAAGGCGTTGTCGTAAAAACTTCAAAACAAGCTCATTCGAATAGGAATTCAAAGGGCTAGTGCCCTTTTTAATAGTCCAAAGGGATTGGAGGGCAACTAGTCCCCCAAACGCCCATCTTTCCCCCAAACACATCCAATCAAAATTGTAATATGGCCATTTTGTTCAACGTAGTTGATTTCCAGATAGAAGATTTGTTTTTAAGGCGGACACTACCCCACAACCGTCGTGGCAAGGATTTAAAGGTGGTCTATGGGGGCATAAAAGGCTTTTATAGTAGGTGTTGTCTTAGAAACTTCAAAAAAGGCTCATTAAATATGAAATTCAAAGGGATCTTAACCTTTATAATAGTCAAAAGTGATTGTATGGCCCTTAAGCCCCCACCCCCACGCCCCGCATTCCCCCAAACACATCCACTCAAAATTTTGAGATAGGCATTTTGTCAGCGTAGCTGATTTGCAGATAGAAAATATCTTTTTTTGAGGAGGACTCTCCCCCACAACCCTCTGGGCAAGGGTTTTAAGTTATGCCCTGGGGGCATATAAGGTTTTTATAGAAGGCGTTGTCGTAGAAACTTCAAAACAGGCTCATTCGATTGGAAATTCAACGGGCGTTTGCCCTTTTTAATAGTCGAAAGTGCTTGGAGGGTAACTAACCCCCCCCCCACTTCCATCTTCAGCCAAACACATCCAATCAAAATTTTGAGATAGCCATTTTCTTTAGCGTAGGCTAGCGTAGGCGTAGGCCGATTGGAGGGCAACTAGCCCCCCCCCCCACGCCCATCATTCACCCAAACACATTCAATCAAAATTTTGAGATAGCCATTTTGTTCAACGTAGTTGATTTCCAGATAGAAAATATGTTTTTGAGGAGGACACTCCCCCCCCCCCCAACCCTCAGGGCAAAGGTTTTAAGTTACGTCCTGGGGGCATATACGTTTTTTTTATAGAAGGTTTTGTCGTAGAAACTTCAAAACAGGCTCATTCCATATGAAATTCAAAGGGGTAGTGCCCTTTTTAAAATTCGAAATGGATTGGAGGGCAACTAGCCTCCCCCCATGCCCATCATTCCCCCAAACACATCCAATCAAAATTTTTGAGATAGCCATTTTGTTCAGCGTAGTTGATTTCCAGATAGAATATGTTTTTGAGGAGGACACTTCCCCACAACCCTCAGGGCAAAGGTTTCAAGTTGTGCCCTGGGGGCATATAAGGTTTTTATAGAAGGCGTTGTCGTAAAAACTTCAAAACAGGCTCATTCGATTGGGGATTCAAAGGGCTAGTGCCCTTTAAATAGTTGAAAGTCATTGGAAGGCAACTAGCCCCCCACGCCCATCATTCCCCCAAACACAACCAATCTGAATTTTGATATAGCCATTTTGTTCAGCGTAGGCTAGTTGATTTCCAGATAGAAAATATGCTTTTTAGGAGGACACTCCCCCAGAGGACACTTCCGCACAACCCTTAGGGCAAGGGTTTTAAGTTATGTCCTGGGGGCATATAAGGATTTATAAGAAGGCGTTGTCGTAGAAACTTCAAAACAGGCTCATTCGATTGGAAATTCAAAGGGCTAGTTCCCTTCTTAATAGTCGAAAGTGATTGGAGGGGAACTAACCTCTCCTCCAGGCCCATCATTCCCCCAAACACATCCAATCAAAATTTTGATATAGCCATTTTGTTCAGCGTAGCTGATTTCCAAATAGAAAATATTTTTTTTATGGAGGACAATCCCCAAAAACCCTCAGGGCAAGGCTTTTAAGTTATGTCCTGGGGTATATAAGGTTTTTATAGAAGGCGTTGTCATAGAAACTTCAAAAGGGGCTCACTTGATTGGAAATTCAAAGGGCTGGTGCCCTTTTCGTTAGTCGAAACTGATTGAAGGACAACTAGCCCCCCTCCCCAGGTCCATCATTCACCCAAACACATCCAATCAAAATTTTGAGATAGCCGTTTTGTTTAGCGTAGGCTAGTTGATTTCCAGATAGAAAATATGTTTTAGAGAAGGACACTCCCCCACAACTCTCAGGGCAAGGGTTTTAAGCTATGTTCTTTGTGTATACATTGCAGTTACTGAAGGCGGTGTCTAAAAAGCTTAAAAAAAGGCTCGATTGATGGAAAATTCAGTAGTTAGTGTCTTTTG
The DNA here is from genome assembly GCF_049724085.1 of Artemia sp. Qi Xiang Cuo. Taxonomy (NCBI): domain Eukaryota; kingdom Metazoa; phylum Arthropoda; class Branchiopoda; order Anostraca; family Artemiidae; genus Artemia; species Artemia sp. Qi Xiang Cuo. The sequence goes on along the minus strand of NC_142797.1, from coordinate 63,085,183 downwards.
TCACAATCAAAAGGATTCAGTAATGTTTTTTGGTGTTGTAATTCCACGTCTATCCAGGCCAAACGTATCGAAGGAGTTGTAGTGGGAACTTTAAAAGAGGCTTATTGGATTGATAATAGAAAGGGTTGATGCCCATTTTAATAGTCAAAAGTGGTTTGAGGGCAACTAATCCCCCTTCCACTCCCACCCTCCCATTTGCCCATTACGCGTATAAAAAATGCGTTCTCACAAGATTAAACATATTTACACTCTCTTACTGCTAATTCTCCGTAAGGTATCTCAGCAATATCCCAAGAACGTCTGAGGGTATTATTTTCAAACTTCCGGGGCTAGTTCGTTTCTTAAAATTTAAACAAATTAAAATAGTGTAAGTGTATCCATGCTATCAAGGAGAGTAAAAAGATTTTTTTGCCAATGGTACGAAGTTTCCCTTTTCAAGTCAACCAGAGGAGGTATAAAACTAAGTTAAACAGTACTATTTCTGTCCAGATTTTCAAAAGGGTTATTATTGTTAAAAATTGCTGAAAATTTTTCTCCAGCATACAAATAGCAGGCCAAACTACAAAGTCTTAAAAAAAGAAAAGACTTAAAGTGTTATTTTTTTTCCCTGAAAAGACTATGTCAATATAAAACGAACAGAAATTAATTTCAAATTTTTTTTCACAAAATAAGTTTTTCAAAGAAAAGTAAACAACTCTATTAAACAAAAAATGAGCAAATCAAATAATCAACCAAGCATGAAACTACCACAAAACAGCATCGAAGAGTAAATGTAATACAGAACAAACAGAAATTACAATAAATACACCAGTCAAACTAAAAAAGAGCATACAGTAACATTAGTTGGGCGCAAAACCCCTATTCCTACCCAAGGCCAGAACAAAATTTGCACTTTACTTAAAAAATACAAGTGAATGTGCATTGTCAGTAAAATATACATATACTGATATTTAGTAATCAGAATGTTAAAATTATTTGATTTATTAAAGTTATGAAAGTAAAAACACTTATATTTTTTCAGTAAAGTGCAAATTTTGTTCAGGCCCTGGGAAGGCATAGGGGTTTTGCGCCCAACTTATGTTAATTTCTGCTCGTTTTGAGCTTGACTCGGTTATTTATTGTAATTTCTGTTCGTTTTGGGTTCCATTTTTTATCGATGCTGATTTGTGGTAGTTTCGAGCTTGGTAGATTATTTGATTTAATTTTTGCTCATGTTCTGTTTAATGGAGTTCTTTACTTTTCTTTGAAAAACTTATTTTGTGGAAAAGTTTTTTAAATTAATCATCTAGAGTTGTTCGCGATTCAAGTTCCCTTATAACTCTAAACAAACAAATCTACCCTGGTGAACCTAAATTTTTACTTTCCGCGAACAATCAAGTAACTAATAAACCTTATGTTTACATATTATTGGACCTGAATCCAAACACGCCCGAAGAGTTGCGTGCAGTCGCTGATATTTTCGGTAATGAATCTACTGTTAATCTACTTGTGAATAGCAAAAAAGGTCATTAGTCATTATCATGACGCTAAAGAACCTACATGAAAACCGAAAGTTATCTTCCGCGCTAGCCAATTCAAAACGACAACTTAGAAAAGCAATATTCGAGCATAATGTTGACAAAGAATTTATTAATCTCTTGTCGGAATTTTGTTTAAATTTAACGAAAGGTAATGTTCAACTGTCAGATCGTGTTAAGCAACAGACAAAGCAACATCGATCACTTGTACGTGCTCTAGCTTGCAAAAAGAACGCAAATTGTAAAAGAAAACGTCTTGTTCAAGCAGGTGGTAATTTCTTTCCAGTGTTACTACCGATAATCAACGGAATTGTAAACACTATTCTCTAGAAATGGCTAAGCCCTATACTTTGACGCCAATTGAACTTGCTCTTTCACCCAAAGAGCACTTTGAAGATAATTTTGCCAAATTTATTAACAATGAAACAATTGTCGATGATGAAAAATTAATTTTGCTTCAAAATGCCATTCGTCGTGTCAACAAACAAAAACCTTATAATGAAAAACCACTCAAAGTCAATGTCATTGATCAACCTTCTGAAAATAGTGAAACATCGAAAAAAGAAGATTTATTAACAAGTGTTGTAGACATGTTGCCCCAATCCTATCGTGAACAATGTAAAAGACTCTTTGCGTATCTCGCTGAAAATGAACAAATTGATAAGAAAAAGAATAAATCTATAATCAAGGGCAAGCCTTACAATTTCATTGATTTATTATCGGATCTGATTTCAAATCGTAAACGAGTCGAATCCTTTGACAGTCCTCTATATAATTTTTTAAAGTCGTCAAATTTGTCTAAAAGTCTTATCGCCAATAAGCAAATTCTAAAGAAATTAAAAGAACATAGTCCCTTAAAGATAGAAGATGATTTCAAATCTTTCTTAGAAAAAACATCTAGTGGCGATTTCACACCGGTAACTAGACAAAAGCGAAGACGTATTGATTCACCCGGAAGCATACAAAAGGGTAATAGACGGTTCCGATCAAAATGGATCAAATTTTGAAAGGTGTTTATGAAAATATTGGAGAACACGGAAGTTCAAGTTCTCCCTCTACACTTGCTAAGGTTAGCGGAATTAAAAAGAAACTAGCAAGCTATACAGAAAGTATCCAGTTAAAATCTTCATCGAAATCATAGGACTAGGAGTAATCACTAAAAAAACTAAAGCCTTTAACCCTGGGCATATATTACAAGCAGATCTTTTGACTCTAGACGCGACTCAAAGACGTTATAATAAACCCTACAATTATATTTTACTTGCGATAAGTGTTTCTAGTCGGTATGCATATGCAGCTCCATTGCAGTCAAAGAGAGGCAATGAAGTTGCTAAAGCCCTTGAATCCATCTTTGAACAAGATTCTTATAAAAAAAATCAAACAGTCCGTGGAAGTGAATTTGTTAATCCGAATGTAAACAAAACTCTATTGAAATATAATACAATACTCTATCATAGTCATAGTCCTATAAAGGCAGCATTGGCTGAATGTTTAACACGAATCATTCGACTTCTAATTTCAAGATATTGCACATTGAAAAATATACAACTGCATTTATTCATGATTTAGATAAAAGTATGTTGATTTATAATCAACGTCCTCATTGATCCTTGTTCAATACTGGCCCTCAGGAAGTTCATCATAGTGACAATACACATTTTCTTAAACAATATTCTAATAAAAAGGCAGGGAAGAAAAAATTTAATGTTGGTGATACTGTTCGAATCAATCGCACAAGAAATATTTTTGAAAAGGGAAATTACTTGTGGTCCACTGAACTTTTTAAAGTGTGAAAAATCCTATATACTAGACTTAGAACATGTCGTCTTTGCGATGTGCAAGAAGATAAGATACTTGGCAGTACTAAGGACTTTGTATTGTAAAAAGTTAGAAAAAGTGGAACCTATTAATTCGAAAAGGTAGTAATGAGTTAAACTCGCCAGGGGAGGTGAAAGTTGCTTGTTCGCTGGCTAGGATACAACTCTGGTTTTGATTCGTGGATACCCGCTGCAGACGTTCATAATGTCTGAAGGTTTTTATGTAACATTCATCTCCAATGTTACCGATACTCTTTATGACGATTTGAATAAAATGAGCGATTTTTGGAAAAAAATCTCCCCTGCCCTAAAATTCGAGGGAAGGTATGAAGTTGCTCTTGTAAATTGTATTCTCAATACATATGACTAATAATACATATAATACATATTATAGGGGTCGTTCGTCAATGTCCGGGTACTATCTGGGCAGTTGGTTTGTTAAGCATTTTCGCTCTGGATGACCCTTGGCTAGAAACTATATTTCACCGGATTTTGCATCCTCTACATTACATGATTGGGGCTCTGGGAAATATATTCAAGAAAGTGTTTCGCAAAATCTCAAGTCGATAGCGCGATCCCTCGGCGAGCGATTGAAGCAACTGGGAAAAGGTTTAAAAAGGAAGGAGAAAGACCTGATCATTCATCAGTCTCAAGTCAGGTCGGAAGCGTAAAGCATCAAAGAAAGTAAAAAGATCCAAAAACGATTTCTTTTCCTGGAAAAAAATGGCATATCTACCACATAATGATTCTCTCCTTTCAGTCATCGCATCTCTAAATCATTTCAACGCAGAAAATATAGATGTCAGTGTAAAACATGAATACTATGGACAATTTTAACCGCAATAGCTGCTCTCTGAAAATATTCATTTTCAACTTTATTCCAATGAAGATTACTTTATCGAATGAAGACGACATTTATAGATTTAAATGTCATTTTGAAAAAATCGAACAATGAAAAACCAGGTGCCGTCGAGGAATTATCGTACAAAAATTGTGTATTACACAATTTATCTCGGCAAATGAGTGTCTATATAAACGAAACATTGGTGAGCACGAGCAATAATCTTTCAAATTATGCAAGTTATATACAATTCATGTTGATGACTCCATTGTCTAATAAGCAGTTGAGAGGTATGGCCATTGGACATGAATATAAAACAAACACTGATACTACCAATATTCTCAGAGAGGCAACAACTAAGGATTTGGATTTAGTTGGGAAACTAAATCTTGAGATATTTAATATACCTCAATGGTTGCCTCCTAATGTAAAGATTGATGTAAAACTACAACTTGCACCGTCCAATTATATTATGCGAAAAGTACTGGACGCTGCACCCGATGTAACAGTCTCTTTTACCTCGGCAATACTTCATGTACGAAAACAACAACTTATGAGTTCTGTGGCCTTGGCAATTGAAAAATTAAGAGCCTCTGGAAATAATATCAAATTGCTCATGCCTCATACAATCACGAATCAACGCCATATTACTACAGTTACGCGTACCTATACCGATTCGTCATTTATCAATGGTGAAATTCCTTCAAAATTGGCATTGGCTTTTGTAAAAATTCCTAGAGCCGTTAGATCATTGACAAATTCCCCTCATAAATTTGAACTGCTTGGACTTTCATCCCTTGTATGTAAAGTAAATGGAATCCCGCTCTACAATTTATCCGTTGATAAATCCTACTGGACCCTCTACGAATTGACAATGCAATCCCTAGATCGAAATTCTCAATTATTCGAAAATGGTATAAGTGAAGAAATGTTTGCGAAAACGCATGGCAGCATTGTATTGGATTTGTCTGGAACTCAAGATATGAGCATTGTTCGGACGGGAAATGTACGGATAGAGTGTACCTTTGCCAAACTGTTGGAGGAAAGCATTGCATTAATCTCGCTAAATCAATTTGAAACCTATTGGGAAATTACTCCTGACGGCAGCGTTTGATTAGACTTGGCACCATGAACACAAAACAAATAATCGATGGATTTAACGTGGACCCCTACATGTCCAAATATAAACCCTACTGCTTACCTTCGAATCCTCTGGAGCCTATTAAACATGCTGCCAGTACCCTTATCGATTTCAATAGCAGATCATCTACTCCAAAGACAGGGCATTGGCTATGTCCCCTCCAAACAAGAAGCAAAATTTAATATTTTGATCCTCTTGCCCTACCGTCTATATTCTGTACACCTCACATAAATAATTTTCTTCAGCGGTGTGAAAAATCTATTATTTAAAACTGGAAGCAGGTACAAAATTTATCAGCGAAAAGCTGTGGTTTTCATGCCCTATTATATTTTATTTTTTGAAGTCGTGGAAATATTTACATGGAATTTATCAAGATTTATGGCGACAATCCTCGATTGAACGACTTTCTAGTCGAAGATACTCTTTCCTACCTCTATAATATAAATTTCGGTGCCCCAAAAGTGAACTGCTTTAAGAATGTATGTAAATTTGTTTATTAATAAAATTTGTATACAAAACACTGTGTCCTTTAGATTTCTTCTTCTACGTATAGTTTATCGTCAGAAATGAAAAGTGGTAACAGCAAATCAGGATTCAACTTGTATGCATCTTGACGTGCAAAATCAGGATCACATTTTCTACCATATAGTGTAACTCCACTTTTATCTCTTTGTAAAGTCAATAATATTACTCTGATTCATATGATAAAATTCGCGTGTTTCAATTTGCTTATTTGAAGCAATGTCACATACAAAATTCTCATACGAAGAATCACTTTCTGTAACTGCCAAACAAAAGTCTGTAATTTTATAATCAAAGGTAGCCGGTATCTTCACAGCGACGAGGTAAAAATCATACTATTTTATTATTCCAGTAATTGAAGCGTAGACTAGGTTCTTCTTCCCAAAAACAATTTAAAGCCGTGAAGATTTAACATTCTCTTAAAATAAACTGAACTCAAATTTAAGGGTTTTTGCGATCATGCCAGGATAAGTATTTTCCCATTTATCACATTTATCATAGTGACAATTGGAGCATAAGAATCCTCTATTATGAGAGTCACAAATCTCTTCGAAACAAGAATTGCATTGTTTAATTTGCACTGCATACCCTCTATTCAATTTACATGGATTGCATAATTTACACTTTTCCTTATAGTCATTAGCAAAAGTACAATTCTCACAGGATGACCAGCTGCTCAAAGTATACAAGCATAATGGGCATGTGTAAAACATTTTTCGATGTTGACACTCTCACTTCCAAAAACTAACTGACTCGGGGTCAATGAATGCTCTTTGCTATCAGTTTTAACTTATTGAACCACTAGAGGAATAGGAGGAGTAACTGAAATTCTGTGTAATCTTCAAACAGGTGTGCAATATCATTTTGTCTTGTCTCAATCAATATAGCTATAAATTGAGTAAAAGCCTGGGGGCCACGACACATAAGTCTCAGGCAATAGTCCAGCGATGGAGACTCATTTCTCATTATATCATCCTCTTAGTGAAGATTTTCTTCTTTACTGACAATCTTTGAAAATTATCATCTAAAATTAGCCATTTCTCCAAAGTAACAAGATTACCTAAAATTTTCTGTCTGTCCACTTCATTCATGTTAATCCTGACAGCCCTCTTTCACCACTAAGCAGAAACTAACTCTCAAACAACAATATGGTTTCTACCACCTGGGAACTTGTCTAAACCTGATTTCACCTAGAAACAGGGGCGAGGGTGTCTCCTTGAACTCTTGCCAAGGAAAAGCCAAATCTTGCCTGGGCGGAAATCTTGCCAACTTGAAACCGGTGTGAGGGCTTAGGAAATTCACTTGTTAATTTTCCCTGTGTTAATTTCTCCTATTATTACTACTTTTCTATTATACGGAGCACATTCCAAGTAACTGAAACACCTAGGAAATTTGCCTGGACACGAATTTCACCTAAAATTGCAGCACCTGGTCGCCAAAAGAGGTAATCGCCGTTAAACATTCTTTTTGAGTCGTCGAACCTCTGGAGGAAAGGAGTAGTCCGTATGGGTCCTTTTGAAAGCCCTATGGCCCCACTACTTATATGCATTAAAAATATATGTATATAGAAGTTCGTTACATATGTTAATTCGTAAGTTACGCATATTTATTACTAATAAAAACTTCCGTAAATAAAATTTAAAACTTTCGAGAAAGCCATTTAACCGAATAAAATTAAAATTAATATGCAAATTTTGTTTAAATTTTTCATGTACGGTGAGCCAAAATCAAAACCTGCATTAATTAAAAAACGTTCAAAAATTAAATAAAAAAAGATTTAATGGAAAGTAAGGAGCGACATTAAAACTTAAAACGAACATAAATTATTCCGTATATGAAAGGAGCTGTCTCCTCCTTAACAGCTCTTTACGCTAAAGTCTGACTCTTTCTCACAACTCTATTTTTTTAAACAATAAAAAATTTTAGCGCAAAGAGCGAGACGTTGAGGAGGGGACAGCCCCTTTCGTATAGGAGGTTTCTTCTGATAAATAAAGGTCAGAGAGAAAAAAGATAGTAAAAATAATGCTTACTTGCCCTTCCACCAAACTGTATCTTTGAAAAAATAGGCCCATATCTGATGACTACCTGCATTAGCAATTAATAAAATTTCGGGAGCATCTAATGAGCTTTTATAAGCTGTTAAATCCCAGGGGCTGGCAATTGCTTGGGACGGTCCTTGTTTCCCCCCTGCAAAATCACTTCCTTGTTTTCCATAGCCAATGAGTGTGGAAACATCACTGGATGCATCTATCTAAAACAAAGTAATAACAAGGTAATAGAAACAAAGTTTATAGTAACAAGGTAATAAAATAAAATAACAATGTGTCTGTGTTATCACGTAGAAAAATGCGTGATGGCATAATTACCAATTGAAATTGAAATTAATCATAATAAACACGAGAAACCACGATTCAAAGAGGAAGCCACAGATGGGTAATCTTCTTTTTGTTCTACAATTTACTCAAAGATTTAAGACTATAAATTACTCAAGTTGCAGGGCAATGACCAGGACAGATATACATTCACACGAAGAAAGGGGGGGGGGTAAGCAAAATAACCATGTCCTGGTGGATTCGTTAAACCAGCTTATGGCACAGTAGACAATAGACATACTAGAAAACTGAAGCACTCTTTTGCGTACTTGATACTATTTTAGAAATTTTTTTCTCAGCTCTCGAGTCTAAACATAAGCAAGCATAAAATGATATTTATCAAATATCATTTCAAGTGCAAATTCGCCAATGCCTTGACAGAAAGCACGTTAATTTACTACGTATGTAATTACTAAGTCTATTTGAAACATATTGGAAGATAACACCCAATAACAGTGTTCTACTGGATCTAGTGCCATGAATACCAATCAAATAATTAGAATTTTCAAAAGGTGCTTACATATGGACAAATATGAAACCCTGAGTGATAATGCTATTATTATGGTTAATAGAAGTAGATCAGTTGGAAATAATGGACACCGGCTATGCTTGTTACAAATTAAGAAATGCAATGCATTTTTAACCCCATTGGACTACCACCCGCATTCTACGATCCTCCCATTAAAACCTACATTGAAAATATGAGTAGTTGAAAATGGGAAGAGATTTCATGATTATTCCTACCCAGTTATAGTTTATAGTCCGTTGTTGGGGATAAAGCTATGAAGAATTTCTTAAAAGTTACAAGGAAATGTCTCGTCTGAATGATTTTATGGTGGAAAATATTTTCAACTATTGTACCGTGAGTACTATGTTACATACTTGAAATACAAAAAATAAAATTCTTTCTTTCTAAAGATAATTCCGACATAAATTAAACTTCCCATAATTAAGTACAAATCTCGTTTCCAAGAGTCGAAATTCTTAATTAGCAAAAAGAGAAACTGCGTTTTAACCTCAGCCAAACAACGCCGCTATTCGGTTTTGAATTTCGCTAAGATATTTGGTAATAAAAA